>NW_028238526.1:0-65267 GCF_041429995.1 Eschscholzia californica | reverse complement strand
ACGGCGCAAAAGTATTTATAGCAAGGATTACTTTGCAATGGTTGTTTTGGAGAACAATAGTTAAATTGTCAGCATCTCACTCATTTGGGAAAAGTTTGTTCAGGCTTCCGGGGACTCAGGACCACAAAATAATATTTTTCATATTTTTTAAAAGAAAGTTTAACCTGCTCAGGGGTTCCTTCAAAAAGTTTTCCACATGATAAGCTGAATAAAGTGTCTCCTGTAAATATTGCTCCACTCCCAGGAAAATAGTAGCTAACATGGCCTGCTTTGGAAAATGAAATATTAGAAGACACTATAGCAAGTAAGTGCAATATAATCAGATCTGATGCTTCTGACCACTTATCAATATTACAAGAATTACATATATAACCAAAGCAACAATCAAACACAAGGAGCTTTGGAAGTTTGGAACTTCATTACTCATGCGGTGATGTGAGGTATTTCAAAGGTTAAAATACTACTAATTCTAAAGGGTGATAGGACATAGGGTGAACTTGGACAACATCAAGATGGTGATTCTTTTGGTAATCTTCTTTTGGGCTAAAAGAAAGAATTGGACACTATATATGACACTTAGGCAGTTAGGGACTTCACTCATAATTGGGAGGCCATACTTGCAACTTTGTGATTTCTTAGTTTTGAGGTGTGGCCTCTTGGTCTTTTATTCTTCAACTTGTGAATTCCCTCATTTTAAATATAGTTATTCTTTCTCTTGTTATAAGAAAAACCAACAAAGAAGTGCTTTAACAGTAATCATCGGAACAGATAAGTACACCAATCAGTGACACGAGATGCCAGTTTATCAACATATCAAAATGTTTAATATAAGCCCTTAAATAGCATGGCCATCTTGATATAACCTGCTAAATCCGGTTAGAATGTGGTCATTAAGATATTTAATCGTATACAGGGTCATTATTAGCCTCTGAAATCATGAGAACATACAGAGTCTTCTCATACAAAGTTGTTCTCATGAACCACCTCTTTGTGCAGGCCAAGGGTGTCAAGGCAAGGATCCATTAATTTCGATATCAATGAAGAGAAGACTAAGTGATGTCACTCGTCCAAGGGATATTGCCTCCCCAAACCCAGAGGGGAGCAAGAAAGTACCTCTCTTGTTTCTGTTTTTATAGCTTCATTCTAGTAATAAAAAACTTTTAAGGGTTCTATTTATTGTTAATTTTTAATTCCTAGTTTCATTACGTCTATTCATTTAATTAAATAGGATTTTCTTTATCTGTTTATGAGCAAAGACATGCTTAGCTCTTAATATCTTGAATTGGTTGTTAGGATTTCTTTTAACGAGGCCGTCACTTTGGGTTCATTTTATATCCAAAAAGAACTATAACAGTATTAGGCATCTTAGTAGCAGGTTGTGCTAGTTTAGTGAGTGAATTTGTGATTATTTGATCAGATCAAATTTCTTTTCTTTTATTGGAAAAATTATGAGTTTTGATCCTTCTCCTAGATTATTCTAGTTGAGTATTTTACTGATTAAATTGAATTTTAGCTTGTTTAGGAAACTATCCACTAAATTCAAGTTGAACTAGAAGATATTCATAAGTATAAACAACTATAGCTCCACGCTTGTTTCATCCTACAAGGTTACACCACCTAAGCGAATGGCTGCTGTACAATGCTAAGAAGAAAATTGGAATAACGTGCTCCTGAATCCTGATAGGTAACAAGCATATTGTATACAAGTTGATTATAACCTCGTGTATGACCAGGGGTTTCCATTACAAGCACCTCATGGCCTGCAAACATCCATTTCTCCCCATCCTTCAGAGCTATATCAATTCCAGGAATTCTATCACTGTCTATACTTGCTCCAATTATCTACATATAAAATATGGAAGTGAAACTTTCTGTGGTATCTGAACTTCAAAGAAGAGCTAACAACATAACATCTGTTTAAAAATTGTAAAGTAAAATCCATTTTTGGGGAGGTTCGTAATATTTTTATTTGGAAGAACATGAAAGAAGGAAAATGATCTATAGGTCTTGCATAGCTCTGAACAAAACCGAGCTTTGTCTGTATATATCTTGTATACTATGGGAATTAAGTTTTTCATATTTTTGGTCCACGACTCCATGTGAAAAACATATCCAGGATATTTCTTTAGTCTCACTGGTTTCTATATTCCAATGGGATAAAAAAAACTAGTGTAAGTCGCTGTTTTACCAACGTAAAGTAATACTAAAATACAAATGTTTAATAGTAACTTCTATGTCTATCTAGTTTTTACCTCTGCTCTCTTTGTTGCATAAGTCTACATTTACAAATTACAAAATTAGTGTGTACCCATAGGCTTTTTTCTATAACTGCACTGGAAGTTATTACTTTATGTAGCTATTATTTTGGACGATACTAAATTAAGTGTGTTTTTATGCTTGCCTTACCAATACTTGAATGTCAGCCCATGATTCCGCACTAAATTAGCAGAAATTCAGTAGTAATAGACTTTTAACCAAGTGAATCAGGTCTTACTGAATTTACTGAACACTTTTGTCACTTATGTCACGCCTACCTTTTATAATGCGAATGATATGCATCAAATATAAAAAGTTTTTCCTACATTGATTGATATTAGGTAACACTTAAAAAAACTTATGTTGAGCACGATTAAAGCAGCAAGAAATATGCGACAGCTGATTAGCAACTGAAACAAACATTATTATCATACCTTTGCACCATACCTTTCTTTTAACTCCATGTTGCCACCAGTGTGATCATGATGGTGATGTGTGTTTAGAATGTATGTCAAATTTTGGTTTTTTCTATTCAATGCATCTATTATGGGTAAAGCTTCCGACGGATCAACAACTCCAACAGTCCCTGTATCCACATCACGTAAAAGATATGCATAGTTGTCCTTGAGACATGGTACCTGATAGCAGGTAGAAGTTATGTCAGACATATACTACAGAAAGCGTAAAAATGACTTGAGAGAGACAGAGAGAATGAGTTCGCTCACTAGCTCAATTTGCAAGGTGGAGGTTGTATTGGAAATGCTACACAAGTATTGGCCTACTCCACGTGAACGGCTAACTGCTTTTAGGGTTTTGAATGGCCTCGACAACAAGGTTCCGAGCCAATACAAAAGACGATTCCTAAAGCAATTCTGCCTCATTCTTGGCCATGCACAAAATTCTCTCACCTGCAAATCTAGTAACATATATAAAATGAACATGAACACCCCCAAAATAGTTCTCAGGTCAATGTCCTCACTCCTCACCCAACAACTTCTATAATACAAGGAAACTATAGACACAGAATTCAAGTGGCTAAATGCAGAAAGAACACTCAAGGCACACTGTTCCTATATCGTCCGAACCACAAGGCGAGAGGCAAATGGAAAATACAAGTCAAGTAGTTCCCGTATCACGGATATTGTAATAAAGATAACATAATGCATAATAGATTAATAGGCATGTCGAATGCATTAGAAAATTTCAAATAGCAAAAAAGAAATCAACATATAAACCCGTTTACGATAAGTTAACCTCTTGTGAGAATCAAATGTTCAAAATCTTAAATCTCAACCATACACTTAAAAGAACCATCATCCTATAACTCCATGATTTTCTATTTGATTACAATACAATCAGAATTGACTGAACTGAAATAATTAGAAGGGTAATTGAGTTAATCTTTCTCAATCACTAATATTTAAACAAACCCAGTCAATCACTTTGACTTCATATTCCCTTTCTTCTATTTTAAAGTCCAATTGGCATTCCTATCTACTTGTTTCTAGTACTATAAGTGGAAAATTGGCCTAAGATATGAATGTCAATTTCTCATGCATATAGAGCAGCAAACCTACAAGATTTCTCTCTTAGTATGAACTAAATTGAACTCTTCTTGGGTAATCAGAGACAAAAAGTATTCAATTACTTCAATAATATCCTAATTAATCTTTCACAAAACAATAATTTCTAACATTATATGAGTATTGATAGACTGATTATAGAATCAAAAATTTCATGAACAAAGTTAAGAAAATGAAATCAAGAGAATTCTAAAGAAAAAATCTGTTTAAATTAGGGTGAAAAAGAAGAAGGAACACAAACCCTAACGCACTGAAGCGATGCCACTGCCGAAGATGCCTTCGAGAACATCGTCTTCGCGGAAGAGAGAGAGAGAGAGAGAAAGAGAAAGAGGGAATCTAGAGAGAGAGGAAGAGGGGTTGGAAAGTTTGAGTGATCCCACGAAAAGCTTAAGGAAGCCAACTGTACCGAAAAATGTGGGCTTTTGGAAAATTTCTGGTGGGACGTCCAGACTCAAAAGTCTACAAATTGTAGTAGGTTGGCCACGTGTTACAACGTTGAATTGTTACATTTTTTGGAACAATGTGATTATATTCCTTTTTTAACTTTATAATTTAACAATTTTTATTTCATATTTCCAAAAGGAAAAAAAAATATTATAAGTCTAATCTTGAGAAAAACTTTTAAGGGTTATTTTTTAAGGCCAGCGCTTTGGGGAAAGCTAAATAGTTTCCGGGGTGTGAAATTTTAAAGGGAATATGCAAAATTTCGAAAAGTTTCCGGGGAAACATATTTTATAGGGAATATGGCTCAAAATAAAAAATTCTCCCCCTCACCTCCCTCCACCTCATCTTCTCTCTCTCTTCTCCGATAGGTCGCCGGCCGGAAAATTTTCCGGCCGGCGACCATGAAAAAAAAAAAAAAAAAATTTTTTTTTTTCTCTCACACCTCTCTCTCTCTCTAAACTCCGGCGAAGGGGTTTCCTTTTTAACTTCTCTTTTCGTTGCTTGAGATTGAATTTTTAGTAGCAGTTGGGAGGTCTGGTCACTTTTTAACTTCTCTTTTCGTTGCTTGAGATTGAATTTTTAGTAGCAGTTGGGAGGTCTGGTCACTTTTTAACTTCTCTTTTCGTTGTTTGTTTTATGAATTTGGGTTTCATTCATTTCTTCAACTAATCTAGACCAGTATTAAGAAATAGTAAAGATAAGTCAAAACAGTAAGCAAGATTAGGTTCTCCACTGATTAAGTAAAGTTCTTAATTAAATTCATACAAAACCAGTAAGCAAGATTCGTTTGGTTTCCCAAATCTGAAGAAGGAGAGAGGAAGAGATATAAAAGGAGAGGAAGATAGAGAAAATATGAGAGAGAAGAGAGGAAGAAGAAGAAGAAGAGAAAAAAGAAAAAAAAAATTGTTTGAAGGTCGCCGACCGGAAAATTTGTCGGCCGACGACCTTCGCCAGTGAAGATGATGAGGTGGCGAGAGGATGAGGTGGCAGAGAGAGGTTATGAGATGGAGAAGAGAGAGGTGATGACTAGTTAACGGACATATAATGGTAACTGAAAAAAGGGGTAATCTGGGTATTTTCGATAAAGTAGGGGGCTAAGCAGGAAGTTGGTCATAAAGTTGGGGACTATTTGGGAAATAAACCAACTTTTAATGAATGAATAAGAAATGGGTTATTTCCCAAATGGCCCCCAACTTTATGACCAGCTTCCTGCCTAGCCCCCTATTTTATCAAAAATGTCCAGATTGCCCCCTTTTCCAGTTACTGTTATAACTCCGTTAACTGGTACGTCATCAACTCTCTCTCTCTTCCATTTCATCACCTCTCTCTCGTCCATCTCATAACCTCTCTCTGCCACCTCATCTTCTCGCCACCTTATCGTCTTCACCGGCAAAGGTCGTCGACCGACCAATTTTCCGGTCGTCGACCTTCAGACGTAAAAAAAAAAACAACAATTTTTTCCCTCTCTCTCTCTAAACTCCGGCGAAGGGGTTTCCTTTAGGTCTGGTTCACCAGATCTTCAGATCTGGTCGCAGACCATTGAAGGTATGTTCGCAGACCTTCAAAGGTCTGTTCGACAAACCTTTGAAGGTCTGCGAACATACCTTCAATGGTCTGCGAACATACCTTCAATGGTCTGCTACCAGATCTGAAGATCTGGTGAACCAGACCTTCGGCGAAGGGAAACCCCTTCGCCGGAGTTTAGAGAGAGAGAGGAATATTTTTTAAAAGAGGAGAGAGGAAAAAAAATTTATGTTTTAAAGTCGTCGGTCGGCGACCTTCGCCGTTGAAGACGATGAGGTGACAGAGAGAGGTGATGAGATGGAGGAGAGAGAGGTGGTGATTAGTTAAAATAGTTAGAGTTAATTCCTATATGGCCCCCTACTTTGTGACCAACTTCCTTTATGACCCCCTTTTTTTCGTAAATTCATATATGGCCCCCTATTTTCAGGTAAATGTCATTACTACCCTTCTTAATTCTAAATTTAAAACATTAAAAAAAAAATTATTTCCACCTCACCCCTCTCATCTCTCCACCTCATCTCTCCCTACACCTCACCCCTCTCTCTCTCTCTCTCCAATTCACCTCTCTCTCTCCAACTCACCCCTTTCTTCTCCGGCAAGGTGGCCGGCCGGAAAATTTTTAAATCTCTCCACTCTCTCTAAAAATCTCTTTCCTAAAACCTAAAAAAAAAAAAATCTCTCTCCTCTCTCTCTAAATTTTTTTTCTTTTTTTTTAAATCTCTCCACTCTCTCTCTCTCTCTAAAACTCCGGCGAAGGGGGTTTCCCTTCGCCGGAGGATCTGTTCACGAAAGAATTTTTAGAGAGAGAAAATTTTTCCGGAGAATTTTTCCCTTCAAATATAAAAACTATAAAAGAAAAAGGAACAAATTTCTCTTCTCTCTCTCTGTCTAAACACTCCGGCGAAGGGAAATCCCTTCGCCGGAGGTCTGGTTCACCACTACTAGATTCTGAAAAAAGCATAATACCCCAATCAAAGTTACAATCCAGATCTAATTCTTACCTATTCTCTCTCTCTCTCTCTCTCTATCTCTCTATCTCTGACATCTCTCTCTCTCTCTCTCTCTCTGAAACTTGAACACAAATTTATTTGAACTCTTTTAGAGATAGAAAATTTCCATTCCGCTAAAACACCACTACTAGATACCGAAGCTTTCTGGCGTTTACCATCACTTTCATTCTGCTAAAACACCACGAAAATTAGCTCCTTTCAACAAAACATGAACATAGGAACAAAATCATTCATACCCATGTTTATATTCATCCTCAAAAACCCTAATATACAACGTTTGTTCTTGTTATTTTGATCAAGCAGAAGTTCTCAATAATCATCTGTAGGGTTTTGGTGTATCTCATACACTACCTAGTGTTGTAAGCGGAATCTCAAACATCTCATGTTTAACACTAGATTGCCCAGGACCTATATGCATAAACTAATCAATGAACTAGAGAGGGATAAATACCTTAACGCGTTTTTCCCTCGAACCATTCCAATCGCATGCAAAGATCGAGAGCTCCAACTGTAGCTCCTCTACTTGAGACACCGAGTGAATAGACTTGATCTCCCTTCCTTTCAGACTGCTAGGACTTAGTAGAAGGTTGAGAAGAACTCTTCTTCTTGACTAGATTGATAGAATGGGAACTTTTTCTCTATATTCCTCTCTCTCCAATAGCTGTATATTCAGAGAGAGAGAGAGCTGTATATTTTTCCTTAGAGAAAAATCCACACCTTTTCTGTTCTCAACTGACCCAATATATAGACAAACCCTAATTAGAATCTCATTCAGATTAGGTTTTCTATTTTCTGGGTCACAGAAAAGATAATTACCAAAATACCCTTTTTGGGGTATTTTGATAATCCCCTTAAGTGTGGCCGGCCAGGGCAGCCCACTATGGGCCTTATATGGCCGGCCCACTTACTCTGGTCGGCCATCTCATGGCCGGCCCAAAGAGCCTCCTTTCTATCTTGTCCCGAATCTCCATTCGGACCCTTTCTGCCTTTCCAGTTGAATCCCATCCAACTTTAGCCAGTTCCCGTCTAGTCAAATCTCTCCGATCAAGTTACCAATCTTATGTGTAACCCGTTGTAGGATCCGGTCTATGTTAGCCTCAAATCAACTCCTTGATCCGATGATCGTAGTTGGCTTCTAGCAAAGCATTACGACCCCTAATTGGACCGGACTGGATGATCTTTACGTGTGGTCATCGTTATCCTAACTGACAAATTGATCGCATTGCCACCTTGGTCGAAGGACACTCCTTCGGAAGGACATCTCCTTCAGACCGAACGGATAAATCCTTCAGTCTCCCACTTGTACTTAGAACAAGTGCAATGCTCGATTCCCATGTCGCTTAGTATCCCATCTGATACGTCACACCGTTCAGACTTTCTTGATCCAGAGAACAACTGTCAATTCAAATGATTAACTCTTAATCCATTTGAGTGCGGCCACACATTTCACAGTTGCTTCTCCTCAAGTGGCCCGGAGATACTTATTCCTAACTTAATAGGAGGACATCATCCAGTCTTGTACTCCCACTTAACTTCATGTCTATCCTGTCTCCCCCAGTATGCTGCCTTTATAACCTCCTTTTACGGCGCGGCGTTTGACAGTACCAAAGCTCGACATTCCTTACATAAGATGAGTGGAGCACTCATGTTTACGGAATCTCTCCAATCTTGCCTATGAGAGTTTGTGACGCCTTTTTCAACTTCTTGAAAAAACTCTCATCTTTGGGTTAATCCAATGTAGATTCCCAATCTACATCCATGTAATTGACTTAAATACCATATTCCTATAGCCCATGGAACTGCGCTATCAGTCAATTCCCATGCTAGTCTTCTTAAGTCATTGTTGTCCATGCGATGACCTGGACTAGGGACTCAATAATGAATCTATTCCACGTTCACTTAGTGGGGTTCCATTCACCAGATCACGTATCTGATAAACCCACCTGGAATTCCTCATTATTTTTAGACCGTCATTAAACACTAAACCATTATTTAACGACAGAAATAAACTCCTTTATTTCTTTTTATTGAATGTAGCTAATTGATTACATGAAAACCCCTTTTCATTAATCCAATTACAACCTAAAGCCATTCATCGATGCGCTTTATACCTATGCCCCTTCTATGACTCTCATACTTGGGCTGAGGCAGTGGTTTAGTTAACGGATCGGCAACGTTGTCGTCCGTATCGACTTTGCAAATGACCACATCCTTTCGCTCAGTGATTTCCCTAATCACGTGGTACTTCCTTAGGATATGTTTGGATTTCTGGTGCGCCCTTGGTTCCTTAGCCTGGGCGATAGCTCCATTGTTGTCACAATACAAAGTAACCCCATTTTCTATGCTAGGAACTACACCAAGTTCGGAGATAAACTTCTTTATCCAAACTCCTTCCTTCGCTGCTTCCGAAGCGGCAAGGTATTCTGCTTCTGTGGTAGAGTCTGCTACAGTAGTCTGCTTTGAGCTCTTCCAGCTTACTGCTCCTCCGTTTAGACAAAAGACATAACCCGACTGCGATCGGAAATCATCTCTGTCCGTTTGGAAGCTCGCATCCACATGGCCTTCCACGATTAGTTCGTCTTTCCCGCCATTCACCAAGAAGTGATCCTTAGTCCTTCTTAAGTACTTCAGGATATTTTTGGCTGCGGTCCAGTGTTTCTCCCCTGGATTAGATTGGTAACGACTACACATACTCAAAGCATATGAGACGTCTGGGCGAGTGCAGACCATGGCGTACATGATAGATCCTATTGCCGAAGCATAAGGCACCTTCTTCATGTGTGCTAGCTCATCAGGATCTCGGGGACACTGAGTCTTGCTAAGCGTCGTACCATGTGTCATGGGTAGGAATCCTCTCTTAGAGTCTTCCATCTTGAACCTCCCAAGAACCTTATCTATATAAGTCTCTTGACTAAGTCCAATCATCCTCCTCGATCTATCTCTATAGATCTTGATGCCCAATATGTATTCTGCATTTCCTAGGTCTTTCATTGAAAAACACTTCCTAAGCCACTCTTTCACGGAGTCAAGCATAGGAATGTCATTTCCAACGATCAGTATGTCATCCACATACAGGACCAAGAAAACTAGGTTGCTCCCACTAACCTTCTTGTATACACAAGATTCCTCTTCATTCTTCAGAAAACCAAACTCTTTGATTTTCTCGTCGAATCGAAGATTCCAGCTCCGACTTGCTTGCTTCAACCCGTAGATGGACCTTTGAAGCTTGCAAACCTTTCCAGCATTCCCGGAATCCTCAAAACCCTCAGGCTGTGTCATGTACACATCCTCTTCCAGTTTACCGTTCAGGAAGGCGGTTTTGACATCCATTGTTAAATCTCATAATCATAATGAGCTGCAATTGCTAGAATAATCCTAATGGACTTAAGCATCGCGACAGGGGAAAAGGTTTCTTCATAGTCTATACCCTGGACTTGTCTGTAACCTTTTGCCACCAGTCTAGCTTTGAAAACGCTCACGTTTCCATCCTTGTCTGTTTTCATCTTGAAAATCCATTTGCATCCTATGGGTTTTACTCCATCGGGTAAATCAACCAAGTTCCAAACTTGATTCTCAGACATGGATTCCATTTCGGATTTCATGGCTCCCAGCCATTTTTCGGAGTCTGGGCTCGTCATAGCTTCTTCGTAGGTGCTGGGTTCGTTATCCTCTACCAACAACAACTCTTGTCGTTGAGACAACTCAATCAGCCTTGCGGACCTACGCGGGGCTTGAACAACAGGTGAGACACTCTCAACTCCTTGAGGGTTCTCCTGCGAATCACATTCGCTCTGCGCGGGAGGATCTCCGAGATCTGCCATCTCATCCCCTCTTTCCTCTTCTATCGGCTCATAATAGTTAGGAATCGCGACTTCTGACATCGTTGCAACGGTGCCAGTTTGTTGCTCAGATCGAACCTCTTCGATCTCTATATTTCTCCCACTTGTCTTCTTGGAAAGGAACTCCTTTTCAAGGAAGACACCATCACGAGCAACAAACACTTTGTTCTCTGACGGGTTGTAGAAGTAATACCCCTTTGTCTCTTTCGGATAACCGACGAAGAGACACTTGTCTGATCTTGGTGCTAGTTTATCTCCTTGTAAACGCTTTACATAAACATCGCAACCCCAGACTTTGAGAAAAGACAACTTTGGAACCTTTCCAGTCCACATCTCATGTGGCGTCTTTTCTACAGCTTTTGACGGAGCTCGGTTAAGTGTGAAAGCAGCCGTTTCTAGAGCATACCCCCAGAAAGTGTTAGGAAGATCGGTTAAGTTCATCATCGATCGAACCATGTCCATCAATGTTCGATTCCTCCTCTCGGACACACCGTTCATCTGAGGTGTTCCTGGAGGAGTGAGTTGTGAAACTATTCCACAACTCCGAAGATGATCCTCAAACTCTTGACTCAAATACTCACCACCTCGATCCGATCGAATGGCTTTTATTTTCTTGCCAAGCTGATTCTTCACTTCATTCTGGAATTGTTTGAACACTTCAAATGATTCCGACTTATGCCTCATTAGATACACGTAACCATATCTAGTGAAGTCATCAGTGAACGTTATGAAGTAGCCATAGTTACCTCTCGCAAGTGTACTCATAGGTCCGCATACATCTGTATGTATCAGTCCTAAGGGTTCACTCACCCGATCTCCTTTCCCCTTGAAGGACGATCTTGTCATCTTGCCCACTAAGCATGGCTCACATGTATCGTACGATTCCAAATCACACGATCCCAGAAGTCCATCTGCATGAAGCTTCTGCATGCGTTTCATGTTAATGTGACCCAAACGACAATGCCAGAGATAACTTTGGTTAGAATCATGAGTACGAAGCCGTTTCGTGTCTATGTTCAGGATTTCGTCTTCTATGTTCACAACATAAAGACCATTACGCAGCTTAGCACTGGTGTAGAACATCTCACCCTTGTATAAAGAACAACTCTTGTCCTTTATTATAGCGTGATATCCCTCTTTGTCTAACACCGACGCAGAGATGATGTTCCTCGATATAGTCGGTACGTAATAGCAATTACGTAGCACTAATATCAACCCAGTCTCTAAACTGAGCTCGAAAGTTCCTACAGCCACAGCAGCAACTCTTGCCTTGTTTGCGACTCGTAGAACCATCTCGCTCTTTGTCAGATACCTGACCTCCTTGAGCTCGTCTAATTCTGAAATTATATGAGCTCCACATCCGGTATCATATACCCATGAGGGAGAGTCAGCCATATCTGCCAAATTGACCTCTATAACATAGGCACCGACTTCCACTTCCCTTTCTGGTAGCTCTATTACGCTTTCTTTCTTTGAAGCATCGAGAACTCTTCTCTGATCTTCCTCCCAATCTAGAAAGTCGTATAGATCTCTATCTAAACGTGAACTAATCCTATTTGCCATCTCTACTCTACAGAAACAAAATAAGGATTTTGCTAAGTACTACATTCAATGTTTACGCAAAAACACTTTTTGCCATATTATTCAACGAAAAAATGTCCCTCTATGAATAATACGATTCCAAGACCCCATTCCTGTGAAGTTAAGCGTACTTTGGCACTGCCCTTAACTTCACCCTCCTGGGTGAGTAACTCCTTACTGATCATATCTCATATGACTCTTGGTTGATGAATAACACTTATGTGTTAAATTCATCCTTTTGCCTCGAAATCCAAAACTCTTTTGCTGACTCGTTGAGAATAACCATTTAGACATGTAGACCTCTTCATAGGTCTACCCGTATTGTCCCGAGGTAAAAGATGGCACCCTGCTTTGGCATGACCCACCATCGATGAACAAGGGCGCAACAGGTGTCTTAATCTGGGTAGGCATTACTCAAAATTCTTTTTGGGGACTCTTACGTTTTTGTTTGCATGCATTACTGTGAACTCTAACATAATCATACACCACACAAAACGTAAATAAGTAAATGCGCGCGAGAAAATAAATCAAGCAGATATGATCCTAGTATGGCCCCTAACCTAAAAGATCTAATCTTCTTAGGTTCTTCGCTTGTTTAGCCTCCGTTCGCCTGGATCTCCATCCTCGAACATCCATTGAATTCTCCCACTCGAACCACGATCTCATCCTTTGGCTCTTCGATGGACTCAATTGTACCCTTAAACTCTAATTACAAGACTCAACGATTCGCAGATCGTATAAAACTTGAAATTAAATTAATTACAACGGGCACCCATCCGTGCTTAAAAACAAGATTGAACAATTCTATGGCCATACTACAACCCGCATTCACATCCATACACACATAATAATATGACATTCATAAAACACCCAAGTATGTATGAGATTCGCTTACTCAGGTCGAATCTAGGTTTGCTATGTTCTAGATAGCTATTCGGGAGATACTACCGACATCTCTATGTCTAACGTGCCTTAAGTCTAATTATCTCATAATTCTGACTAATGGCTCGTTTTGGTTTTATCCTAAAAGATTTTTGAAATCGTTTTGGAAAAACTCCGATTCGGGCTTTGGTGGGCCCGGGTCGCTTTCGGAAAAAATATGGTCAAAGTTGGCAGAAGAAAATAACCTCCCACTTAAGTCAAGGCCCAAAAGACCCGAGTCTAACTCCAAAGACTTAAGTCAAACTTGGTCAAGGGACCCTTTGACTTGACCCAGTCAAGTCTCGGTCAAGGTCTGAACCAAGGTCAGACCCGGACTGGCACGTTCCAGACCGTGCCATGTCCCTCGGGTGGTCGCGTCCTGGCCCTAGGCCAGACGCTTCCAGCCTAGCAGACGCGTCCCAGACGCTCTGCCCAAGTCTGTGCTCCTCGGACTCCCAGTCCGAGGTAGCTTCTGGTCTCACCAGACGCGTCCCAGACGCTATATAGAAGGTCTGTCCTGGTCGCGTCCGGATTCTCAATCCGAGACGCGTCTGGACTTGTCTCTGTGGTCGCGTCTGGAAGACGCGACCTCAGGTGCTGGACGCGGATCCTTCGGGATCCCTGTCCGAGACGCTCTCGGACTTCCCAGTCCGAGACGCTCTCGGACGCGTCCTTCTGTCCGAGAAACTCTCGGACGCGTCCTAATCCGAGACGCTCTCGGATTCCCAGTCCGGGAAGGACTGGGACGCGTCCAGAGCGTCCGCGACTGGCCAGACGCGTCCTGGGACGCGTCCTGGTCAGTCCGGTCTCCTGGACAGCACCCTGTTTTCTTCAATTTTCCCAAAAAATTCCAACTTTTTGCTGTTTTTGATGAACTCTTCATCCAAAAATCAGCAATTTGAAAACTCTTTTTCAAAAAACCATCTGCTTTAAAATTTTATTTTGAAAACTCTTTTCAAAAACACCAAATTTTAAAGTCTTCCCATTGAAACTCTTTCAATTTTCTATCAGATTAAGTCTAAATCTAATTTAAACTAATCAATTCTATGTCTAAATCCCTATTTAAACATAAAATAATCTAATCAATCAAGCTCGAATCTAATTCGACTAGTCAGAGATAGTTTCATGCAACCGGCTCTGATACCACTGTAGGGTTTTGGTGTATCTCATACACTACCTAGTGTTGTAAGCGGAATCTCAAACATCTCATGTTTAACACTAGATTGCCCAGGACCTATATGCATAAACTAATCAATGAACTAGAGAGGGATAAATACCTTAACGCGTTTTTCCCTCGAACCATTCCAATCGCATGCAAAGATCGAGAGCTCCAACTGTAGCTCCTCTACTTGAGACACCGAGTGAATAGACTTGATCTCCCTTCCTTTCAGACTGCTAGGACTTAGTAGAAGGTTGAGAAGAACTCTTCTTCTTGACTAGATTGATAGAATGGGAACTTTTTCTCTATATTCCTCTCTCTCCAATAGCTGTATATTCAGAGAGAGAGAGAGCTGTATATTTTTCCTTAGAGAAAAATCCACACCTTTTCTGTTCTCAACTGACCCAATATATAGACAAACCCTAATTAGAATCTCATTCAGATTAGGTTTTCTATTTTCTGGGTCACAGAAAAGATAATTACCAAAATACCCTTTTTGGGGTATTTTGATAATCCCCTTAAGTGTGGCCGGCCAGGGCAGCCCACTATGGGCCTTATATGGCCGGCCCACTTACTCTGGTCGGCCATCTCATGGCCGGCCCAAAGAGCCTCCTTTCTATCTTGTCCCGAATCTCCATTCGGACCCTTTCTGCCTTTCCAGTTGAATCCCATCCAACTTTAGCTAGTTCCCGTCTAGTCAAATCTCTCCGATCAAGTTACCACTCTTATGTGTAACCCGTTGTAGGATCCGGTCTATGTTAGCCTCAAATCAACTCCTTGATCCGATGATCGTAGTTGGCTTCTAGCAAAGCATTACGACCCCTAATTGGACCGGACTGGATGATCTTTACGTGTGGTCATCGTTATCCTAACTGACAAATTGATCGCATTGCCACCTTGGTCGAAGGACACTCCTTCGGAAGGACATCTCCTTCAGACCGAACGGATAAATCCTTCATCATCTACCTATATTTAACAATCATGGAATGAAACTAGAACACAAATTTGTCTGTTTGATTAGAGAGAGAGAGTACCATTTCTTCATCGCCACTTTTAGTAACAAGCTTTGATTGATCCTCTATAACAGAAAGCAAATCACTCATCTTCACTTATCAAAGGATGAGAGTCCATCTTCAAATACAAAATTCATGAAGTCACCCACGGATCCATCAAACATTCCACGAGATCCACTTTCTCTCTCTAGCCAAGATGAGCACTAAAGAAACCCAAAATCTTGAATATTAAATACCTGAAACTTCTACAGATCTTAAGAATAAAGAAATTGTGCATTAATGGAGGGAATTTCTTTTCTTGGTTGATACCTGCAACTGTAATTATTATGTGATCTGAATCAGAGAGAGGGTTTCTTCTTCCCTTAACAAGTTTTCTGTAAATGCTCAGATGTCCATTAATGTACTTCATCAAATTGAGATTTCTGGATCATCGATTGGGAAATGGCTAAGATGTGATTGAAATTTCTGAAGTTGTTGGTGGATCTCGATCATCACAAAAACATTCAATTTTAGCCAATTCCATCTAGAGTAACAAAATCACCTTCCATCGACGGCGGCGCAAGGGTTAGTGTAACGGAATCACAATTCCATCAACGGCGCAATCGAGGAAATCGAAACCTGGACCTAGATCAACGACAATGGCTGGGGCGAAGGATTTCAATAAGGTAAAGACTGAATCTGGTTTTGATGATGATACTTTTATGATTTTAGAAGAAGAGAGAGACGATGTGTTGTTGCTGTTACATGTAACTAAAGATAATGAACGATGGCGAAGGCGAAAGTTGAAGAGATTTATAGATTCAGAGGTTGAAATCAGAGAATGAGTATTACAACAGGTAGCCATTTCAAGAGAGAGAGAGTGGTAGGGTTTTTGCAAATGAGTACTAGTGAGGTGAGGTGGAGAGGGAGAGAGGTGTGGTAGAGATAGGGGTGAGGTGGACAGAGATAGGTGGAAGTGAGGTGGAGAAATGTCTTTTAATTATTTTTATTTTGAAATATATATTTATAAGAAGGGTAGTTATGACATTAACTTAAAAAAAGGGGGTCATATTTGAATTTATGAAAAATAGGGGGCCAAGAAAGAAGCTGATCACAAAGTAGGGGGCCAAATAGGAATTAACTCAAATAGTTATAACGGTAACTGAAAAAAGAGACCATCTGGATATTTTTGATAAAGTAAGGAGCTAGGCAGGAAGCTGGTCATAAAGTTTGAGGACATTTGGGAAATAACCCATAAGAAATTATATAGATAATTGGTTATAATGAGATAAATGAGAAATATTATGAGTATTAAAATTACAAGTTCGAAGATATTTGAAGATCAAGAAATATCCTAAATATATGAAATGTAACCTTCTTCATTTTACATATCTTTGGGCTTATCTTAATTGTTGGATCTCGTATTCTCAATTTGTTTCATGTTGTTCTCGTTTTGTCTTATATTTTTCGCTTAACTTTTATATAAAGGTGAATTGGTTAAAAAATTTGGGATATTTATTAAATGCCCCTACTTATTTAGCAATATTAGGACTTCACCCCTAAAAACATTATCGTGCAGGCGTTAACCCCATTGCCCCTTTTTCCGTCAAAATCTCGTTATTTAGTGGGCGTGCGAGTCACGTCCTTGTCATCGAATCAAAATACCCCGTCCTAATTTTTAATATATGACACCCATTTATTTAGCTATATTAGGATTACACCCCCGACCAAATTAGTTTGGTTAGTTGTTGAAGGAGAATCTGAAAATTGATTTAACATGGATGAATTTCTTCCTCAGTTTCTTTTTCTTTGATTGATTCTCCTTCTACTTCTTCAATTTCTTCTACATCTATTCTAGATTTCAATTCTTCTCTAGCAAAATATTCTATGATTTCATCTTTTCTTCGAAACCCATGTCTAAGAAATGGACAACTCCTTAAAACAGGACTAGAAGATTCAATATCAGATTTTTTGTGAGAAACAATTATAAAACAGAGACTTGAAACAAATTACACCATTTTTGGTACAACTACTACTAGCTATTCTTCCATTCTTTTTCGGATTCTGTTTAGGGGAGATTATAACTTGAACTTTACCCATACAAGTAATTTTAGGGTACAACTGCCTCGGACTGGTAAAGAGACGATCCACCCTACCATCGGAGTACAAGTGACACCTCGGCCAGAGTCACTCGCTGATTGGCTCTAGCTCGGGGAGAGTATGACCCAATCTATAGTCGAACCTCAGACTTATGAGATAGAGAACGTAACAAGGGTGAACCAGACGAAGTCACTCTTGAATTGGATCTAGCTATGGCCTCTGGCTAAGGGCGAGCATTACCCAATCTATGGGCGAACTTCGGAGTTAGTGGTTCGGCAAGTAACTAGGGTGATTCAACCGATCGTGAGATGGGAAGGTATTGGCTCGGGATAAACTACTCGAATGGACAAGGTATTTTGGTCGGGGGTGTAGTCCTAATATAGCTAAATCAATGGGGGTCATATACTAAAAATTAAGACAGGGGTATTTTGATCCGATGATAAGCATGTGACTCGCACGCCCACTACATAACGAAATTTTGACGGAAAAAGGGACAATGAGGGTTAACGCCTGAACGATAATGTTTTTAGGAGTTAAGTCCTAATATTGCTAAATAAGTGGGGGACACTTACTAAATATCCCTAAAATTTTTGAAGTTGGGTCTAATTTTAATCAATTTTGACAAATATTATATAAGGTTTAAAAATAATTTGCAAAATACCAACTATTTTTTTGGTTAGAATAGTACAACAAATAGCTTAAGACCACACTTCGAATGCAAAACTAAAAAAAATTGAAATTATATTCGTCTCATATATCAAGTCAAGTCTCAATTGAGATCCTCAAATTTATGTGTCATGACAATTTTTGTATAGATATGAGGACTTGATTTCTGTTACTAGTATACATTTTTAAAAACAATTTGCACAATTAGAAATATGAGTACAGTCTTTTTGAGGTATCTCTATTTAACCACCGCCACGTCATCTTAGAGATCTAAATTGAGTTTTATGGAGAGAATTTTTAAGAGAAAAAAATCTAAAAATCCTCCTGGTGTTCAGTATTGAGTTTTTGCATGGGAGATGCTCTAGATGTGACTAGGCCGTTCACTAGGGTAAACTTTGTTCCTTCCAAGTTAGATTTAGATTCAAAAGAACTACCTTAACCAATAGTTTTGTTCCAACAAAAGAAAATGCAATCCATCTTTATCTTCAACCTGGTATAAAATTTATAAATTTGAGAAAACCCCATACTTTTAACCCCCTCTCTTCCCTCTCTCTCTCTCTCTCTCTCTCTCTCTCTCTCTCTCTCTCTCTCATCAACTACTTCTTTACTTGATTAAGCACTAAAACCAATCCATATTTACCCCAAACTTAAAAAGGACTCTATATACACAATGTAGCTGATAAAAAACAAGTTCTGTTAACCCTTTTCTAGTTAAGTTGAATTGTTCAAGCAAATTCCTGTATGCCATTTCTATGGCGTCGGCACCGTTGCAGCAGACTCGTCTTGTCGCAAATATGCGTCGGAAGAAAGTGTGTTTACTTTTGTTGCTGTAAAGTCATATTAGATTAAATAGTATCATCTCATCTTTTCGCTTTTGTTTCGCTTGTTCGTATGGATGGTGTTGTTGCTGTTTGTATTCCACCACCAAGTGCAACTGCAGCAGATTCCACATGAGTTAAGAGATACTCATAGATCTTCTTCCTTAACCTATCAGCTGTGTCTGCCGATATTCGTGGACCTTCGAAACCTTCTTTACCTAACCCGATTTCATCTAACCAATCATTTACGCTCTTGAGTTGAGTCAGCATTCCGGCTATTTGTCCATTATCTGACAATGATGAAGCATCCAAGTCAGCATTCAAGAATCTCTCGACGAATCCTAAGAACCACTCTTGAGACTCAACTTGCAACATTTGGGCCAAATCAACAGCCTCATCAAGACCATTCCCTCTAATCCATTCGGGTGGAGGTGGTGCCACCGGCTTTTGACGGACCGGGAGCCCGTCGACAGATTTACGTGGTGTTCCCGGTGCACTCAACTTAGAGATATTGGATGAACGAGTAGTTTTAGTTTGTGGTTGTGTTTTTGTTGTCATGTTTTTAGTCGAGTTCTCAAGGACTAGTATCTGTTGAGTGCTTGGGGGCGTCCGCTGATTTAGGGTGGGAGTGGAAGCTGAGGAGGAGACGGAGCTTGATTGTTTATTGTACACTGAGAAGGATGATACGTCGGTGGCTAATGCAGCTTGAACCCATGAAGCTGCCTGTTTACGTCTTTCCAGTGAGAGTTTCTGTACTTCTTTCGAAATATCATTTTCAGAATCTGGTGATGATCCTACTGGAACAATTTTTGATAGAGAATCTGCAACTAAACGAGCTTTGTTCAGATTTGTATGAAGACTCAAGAACTGCTCCACTACAGGCTGTGGGTTGTCCTCCTTGGCAGACGAATTTAGTTCTGCATAGATACTGTAAAAGACAAGGCTTCAATCAGAATTCTTATGTCATATGAAGATCAGAAACAAAAGGAGTTGTCTCGTTAGAAATAATGCAGAAAGATTATATTGGACGAGGTCCCCTAGACCATCTCAATCCACAATTTTCTCCAGGACTTGAACAATATTTGTTTCATTTACTTTGTCATCACTCGTACTTGAGTATCCTCGGATAAGATCCTAGATTTTTTTTAATCACACTGATTTTACGCTCCACTTTCATCCTTTCAGCTACAAATGTAGTACATGTTACTACGCCTAGCCGCCTAGGCACAGTTTATTATATTATGAGATCAATAGGCGAGGTTAAACTAGAAGGCAAACCCTTTTAAAGAGATCAACAAAAGAAGCTTTCGGATATAAATCATATATTGCATAGAAGTGAACTGTTAATACAAAATTTCATATTTGGATTCTTATTTCTGTAATCATTTAGATTTTGATTTCTACTATCACCGAAAACTAATAAGGATAGGGTTATTTTCCTACAGATCCGGATGTTGCCCCTCTCCACTACATGATCAGTTATGAAGTTAAGATGCTAGTCAAAAACATTGTGAGAATATTTACTTAATTTTCTAGTTGATCTATTGCAAATCATTATCGATTCTGAATTAAGTGAGGCTGTATAAATACCATTCCAAAAATTCTTCTACAAGGGCAAGGACAATATTGGTAGTAAGTGTCAAATTAGGTGAGTGAAAAACCAGGATGTACATATACTTTAACCTAAAGTAATCTTTCATGGTCCTAACAAGATTTTGTGCAATTAAGTTCACAGAAATATTCACTCCATGAAAGTGATTGGGTATCTAACTAGACTATCCAAATGATCGAAATGAGTACTTGATATGGCAAACTCAAGAAAAAGTATTCATGTCATATAGCCATATAGGTTATCATAAATATAGAAATACTTAGTATCGTAGATTTGAAGATGCACAAGCCACAAAGTTAAGACATTGTCCGATGCCTATACGAGATAAACTTGTATTTAATCTTCTGAATTTGATTGGAAATTACCTCAAGCATCGAATTAGACTCTCTGCAGCAGAAGCTTCTTGCATAGCCTCAATAGCAGCTTGTTCGGCAGCATCTCTCTGCTTCAATACTTCCTATTTTAAACGGACCCAGGATAGGTTTTAGATAAATCAGATAGGTCCAGGATAACCCAAATACATTCACAAACATAGTTCTCGAAAATTCTATGCATCTTATTCTCTAGCAAACCGATACATCGTATACTAAAATTGTGAAAAGAAAAATATGATGAAGGCTAAGATTGTCGTACATTTTCATTTGTGCCATAAAACATGTGCACACTGCGTGTTGGTTCTGTTTGTTGTGCAAAAATAACATCCCCACTCGCGTATTTAGTGATAAGTATTCCCTTGCGAAACATAAAGTGATGGTTTTTCGTGATATTTTAGATTTTCTATGAAGAAAGGTTTTGTTCTTCTTCAAAAATCAAACACTGAACATATTATGCATTTTCTTTTTGTACTTATCTTATTAACTTATGAAGCTAATAAAACACAGCAAGTAGCCTTTTATGCAGTCCTATTTTAGTTTACTTTTATATTTACACATAAAATACGTTTATTATGTTACATTTTATCGCATATACTAATTGCCCTTGTCCAAAATTTCAGAACCACCAGTGGAAATTGTTTATTTGTATACCTTTCCAAGCTTTGCTAGAGATGAAGGCAAGGAAGCCCACGAAACAGTTCCATCAGTCAATCTTCTATTACTGCTAGGAATAACCTTGACCAAGTTTCCAGCCAGTCCATTGGTAGCAACTTCTGATGTTTTCTTTCCGATAGAAGAACGCTGCTTCTTTGCCTTATCAGAATCATCGATAGATCCATTTGAGATAACTTTCTTAGCAGGTGTGTGGACCTTATCGTCTTTAGTTGACGGCTTGTCATTTGTTGACGGTTTTCTCTTTGAAACCTGCAAATGTTTGAGACATTTTATATATAGGATAATTAAAGAACCTATATCAAGGTGCTACAGGTGAGTTCATATTAAATTTCAGATAAATATATAAAACTAATTGAGAAAAGTGAGCCATTAAGCACATCCAGAGTCCTACTCCTATGGTCTAGTTTGAAGTGTAAACTGAGAATAATTGCCAAAGACCCAATTTCTTGTTTGTCATTGTTAATAAGATACGCCAATATTTTCTCAACCTAACATTTTGGTGGTCTCTTTATAAAAAGACATGTCACTAATTTTTTAGGCTAGCCTCGAAGCAAACATGCTTGGACTACTGACTATGTGCACACCCTACATACTATGTGAAAACTTGTGCAGAGCTTACTCTTGCAAACCTTAATAGACAGTTGAAGTCTAAAAAAAATTGATGTATCCTTTTTGAAAAAGAAAATTTCGCCTAAGAATCTAACATTGAGCACATAAAGTGGGAGGAAGATAGTGAAGATCATTTAAATCGAGGGGAAATTGAAGATGACAAATCAAACTAGTCTACACCTTCTCTAAATCTAAGGGTTGGGACATCCAAAACATAGAGAAGAGAAGTTAGACCTAGAATTCAATCGTAAAAAAGAGAAGGTACTTTATTAGATCAAGAATGCAAATGTACACGAAAAAATAAGAAACAAAACTAATAAAACTCACAGAACTACTTCGAACTTCAGATTTCATGTCAGTTTTGACTCCCCTTGAGCTAGAATTCTCCCTACCCTTTACCTCTACACCTCCTTCCCAGCTTCTTCTCAAAGCCTTCGGCCCCAAATCAATCCCATGAATAAAATTCCCTATAGGGTTTCCTACTGACAACTTCTTCCCTGCTGTTGTCACCTTAAGAACAGCAGCTGCTTTCTCCATCAACCCCACACTTGTAGATTTCTCAGACCCTTTCTTCGAATGTTGCTTCACCCCATTAGAGAACTTTTCGAAAGTACTAGGCAATGAATAGCAACTAGTTGGAGATGAAGGGAATCTTGAGTTTGAAGATTTTGGTCTCCCTGGTGATTCTTTCTTATCGATCAAATTTAAGGAATGTTTCGTTAAAGACTTCGATCTATCGAGAAGTTCTCTCTTCTTATCAGTTTCATCAGGTGTAGACATGCCATTCAGTTTAATCGGCTTGACTTTTTCTCTCTCGGTTGTCGAATTATTGTTCGATGGCCTTGAAGGTGTTTTAGTTTTCTCTATTGGGTTCGGTCCGGAAGAACTAAAGCAAAGAGAATGTGTGGCAACTAAATCTTCTGGTGTGCCAATACATGGATGACGACCCGGGACAGGTCTTACCCCTTGAAGGATTGGAACAGGGGAAGCAGCTTCTAGCCTTTCGACATGAATAAACTGACCCAATTGAAGTTTGTCACTGAGAATTAAGTCATCGTGTTCATCGGGTAGAGCTACATACGTTGAATGAGATGAATCCGATACCTTTAAATAGAATCCTTGGTTGGTAAATAAGTCTGCTCCAGCAAGTGCTGGGACAATGCCAACAACCTGAAGCAACGAAGAACGATGTTCACCTGCAACCTTTACATCAGTGTTCATATGCTGTAGGAGTTTCAAAAGAACACCCGGAACCAAACTCGCCATTAATTCGATCTTCAAAAAGCATTCCTCTTCAAACCCAGATTAAGAAAACCAACCTAATCCACACAATTCAGTTTGCATAAGATATCAGATGACGAAAGGAAAGTAACTACCAATTCTAGGTTTAATGAATGGTATCTTGAGAACCCACTATGAGATCAAGAAATCTGAAGAAAGTAAAAATTCTCAAAACCCAGATAAAAAATTCCAAAATAACAGGAGTTAATAACTCTTAAATCCCAGATCTGATAACTCTGATAGCAATCTATCTCTATGCAGAATAGATGATGAAAGTTTCAGCTTTTTGGGGAGGTAAATTTGATGGATCACCAACCACCAACCTCATTAATGTTTTATATGTACTACTGATACTGAAAACTCACAAAAATATATTTCATGTGTTGAGACATTTAATCAATTACAACTAAAATAAATAGTCTATTCACCAACCCTAAATAAGAAAACAACTTCATTCATTAACCAACAAAAAAAAATGAAAACAACAAAATACCTCTCTGATTTAAACAACCCATGTGGCCAAACTCAAAATAGAAATCAAACATCTATTTGAAACAAATGTGGAGATCTTTGATAACTCACAAACTCAGTATGATTATTTTCTATGATAAGACTTGAAGAAGTTCAAGGGAAGAACATTTTTTTTCAGGGGTGTTTTGATGGATTACAACTAGAGTATAGGAAGCATATAAAAATGCAATAATAAGTGAAACCCAAATATGAAATAACCCAAGTTTAGTAGGTTATAGGGTAAGAACCTGAAGATGGAGATATCTCTGATTCAGTATTGAAGTTGCTAAGGAGCTTGCAAAGTATAGAGAGAGAGAGAGAGAGATGAAGCAAATGATGAATCTTATTGCTTGATTCAAGCAAAATAAAGCTGTAAAATAGAATCTGACACACACCCACAATAAACCTAATCTGACACTTATTTTTTGGCAATTTAAAACTTGGGTTTGATTGGATTTGGATCAAAAGTAGAAATAAAAATTTGGGTTTGAATAGGAAATGCAAATCAAACCCATATGAGAGAGAAATCAGTAGAAGAACTAGTTATAAAGAGAGAGAGAAATGAACTCTTTACAGAGAATTAGTTCTTGTCTTGAAGCTTTATTTTTTGGTATTTTACTTGGTTTTAGATTTTTTAATTATTGTTATACTGAATTATTTAATATGCATGTAAATGGGGGCATGTGAACGGTTAGCAGTTGTCGGCTACCTAAAGTGTGTCAGATTCCGGTGAGGGAAGTAACACCGGAGTCAGTTTCCGTCAAGATTCTGCTTAGTTGACCAGTCTTTATTGACTCGTTCTCCAAAACCTGACAATTTACCCAATGGGAACCCTGTGGCTGTGGCTGGACTTTCCCACATTCCGAACCACATGTGGATATAGGGGGGTATATGAAAAGGAAAGGCGAATGTTGTAGAGAGAGCAGAAAAGTTTCCGGGAAAGACGGTGGAAAACCCAAAAAACTAAAACCAAACACACCTCATAAGTCGCGTGGATAAAGTCGACAGTCTGATGTCACCGGCGGCGGCCGACTACTTCATCATCTTTCTCTCTCTCTCTCTCTTCACCCTCTATTCTCTCTTTCGTCTCTCTCTTATCTCTTATCTTTTTCTCTCTTTCTTCTATCTCCGGCGAAGGGGAGCAGCCCCTTCGCCAGAGCAAACCAGATGAGTACATCTGGTTTGAAGATCAAACCAGATCTACTCGTCTGGTTTGGTTTCCAGACGAATCTGGAAACTTCCGGCGAAGGGGCTTCGCCGGAGATGAAGAGGACAGAAAAAAAAATTGTCGTCGGAAATGGTGGCAATAGGTGAAAGAGAGAAGAAGATGAAAAGTATTAGGTTTTGGTTGTTTGGGAGAAACAAAAAATTGTAATTTTTTTTTTCTACCCAAAACATCACACCCCGAAAAATTTCTTTATTTCCCCGTAACACCCGCCAAAGGAAAATGATGTAACCACTCAATTTGTAGGCAGATTTTGGTCCCAATTATAAATTTACATTAAGATTGATTCTTGAACTTCATTTTGATTTGTGTTGTGTATCATGAGAAAATCTGGTATGTTCTATCACTACTCATATAAAAAATGATATTTCGTTCCGCTTTCAGTATAATTTTAGGTTGATAGCCATACCAAAAGGGTGAAGATTTGAGTGGAGAAACTCAATTTGTTTCCCTCTGTTCCTCACCCTTCCCTACCCGACTATTGATCTAAAGTTATAGCAGGCAGTCATGTCGACTACTAGTGTTGTACATGTACAAACATCAAATAATGTCTAACAACTTACACAACGAACGGACTACTTTTACGGACTTTGGCGGCGAGTAGTAGATATGCCTATCCATTGTTACATTAAAATAGTTCCAATCTATTTTTTCATAATGAGGGGTGTAATTTCGTTCATATTGTACTAATTCCGTAATTTAATGTAGTTGAGAGTGACTCCTAGAAAGTAAGCAAATTTGTGGCCGGACTGAGCTATTTAATTGAAATGAAGTAGTAATTCATACACAATTTTTTGTATCCATAATGTGCCTGCCTTCTAAAGTTAGTTCTAACATCACACCAATGGATAATTTAATAAAAGATAAACAATTTAAATGTTGACATGTTATATTTAGAAATAAAATTTAGGATGGCTTGCGCTTAATGGGAGATAATGGAAGATGCTAGGCGCAGAGCCGTCCTGGGCATTTGTAAATTTACATGCTTACACTCCTCGTATGGAGCAGGGTTAGCAGGTCGGGTTTAAGCCTGCTCCAGCCATCCAACTCACAACCTAATGTGAAAATGTAAGTTGACTAGCTAGTCCAAAGTTGCCGAGGTTGTACACTAAGAATTTTCCATGTTTAAATGGTAAATACCAATGTTCATTTCAATATATTGTTAAGGGTGTCTTAGACTAACTTCACCTCAGATGCGAATGCTAATCAAAGAAACTTCTGAGAATAGTCCTCCTCATACGAATGGCATCGCATAATAATAAAAAAAACAGATCATATACAGAATATATCTATTTATTGTTTATTGATTTTGAGTCAAATGTCCAAAATATTCTTTCAACAAAAAAAAAAACTTAAATATGTAAATCTCAACGGGCAATTTCTTATGTAATCTTTCCTGAAAGTTCCTTCGCGTCGCGTTTGGTTAGGATTAGTCTCCACAATTTTCTCCACTTTTAACTCTCCACAATTTCCTCCAATATCTAAAATTAAGGTTTTATTTTAAGAGACTACCAAATCCAAAAAATCTGTCTTTATTAGAGTCTGTAATTTACTTAGCTTAAGCACTCACGTACTAAAGTTTAAAACCCCCACATTTCGTATATTAATATTTAATTCCCAGATGAAATCGGAGTAATTTGTTATTTGTATCTCAATTAACTTGCCTTCTACCAATTGTCAATGAATAATGAGAGAAAACACCTCTCTAGTCTCTATTCATTTCATCTTTAAAAGCCGTAATTAGTTTTATCTTGAGCACATTTCAACCATTTTATGGAGATTTAAACTGCAAGAATCATCGACTCTAACAACAATTGCATTAGCTACTTGCGTAGAATAAATTCACCGTGAACCAACAGAGTTAATGAATTATCTCTTGTATTTACAACCTTGTCAACCTTTATCATGGACATATACATCTTTCCTTTAATTAATGTGGGGTTGAAACTTGGAAGTGTCCATGAACTACATCTTTCATAAATTTAGTCTACTAACATGACAGTGACCCGACATCTTGTTACTAAGCTATATGAAAGTTATGAGCTAAAGCTTAACTTTTAAGGGGATATGCCACCATTTGAATGTGTTTAATAGCCATTAGTTTGTAACTTTGTATTCAATTTATAGGTTTTTTTATGTCTTATTTATCTGTAAATACTGCCATAGATTTTTGGAATTTATGTCAACACCTTGGAACCACTTGGGCTACCAACTGTTGACGTTGTTTATTAGTTCTGCTCCTTAACAAACTGAGATGGTTAATAAAATATGAAGATGTAGTTCGCTATATATCTAAATACGAAGATGTAGTTGGATATGTACTTGTTTTGCTTTATTTGTTGGCAAATAATGATAATTTGTCTACATATATGATAAAAAGTCCCATATGTGAAAATATTAACAAATCACCAAAGGAGAACAAAAATCCAATCATTTAACAAACAAAATGGAAAAGTCTTATCTGGTAGAGACTATGTTGAACTAAAAAGTGAACAAGTGGTTAGCATTATAGAGGAATGTGAAGGGGAGAGCACATGGAGCATGTGTTTATATGGACACCCACCATTTGCTATTATTGTGTACTACTCTTGATCTTATTGTTAACCTAGAAGAAAGACAAGAAAACCTTTTCTTTCCAATGGATTGCTTTTGAACCACCTATTTTACCTTCCTATTATAGCGTCCCTTTGGCAATATTGAATATTCTTTTACTCAAAAGTTTTATATGTGTGCAACTTAAACTTTCGTTTGAGGAATCAATTTCTGAACTGAAAGACATATCTTAATATGCTGCCTAACACTTCCACCCAAACAACTTTAAGTTGGTCAATAGTCTTTAATCATCTACCAAAAGAGCTTCTCCAATATATACATGATAAATCGTATTTTTAAAAGTATGCATTAAACACGTAAAGAAATACCTTCAGTTATTACTTCCCTGTTTTTAGAAAGTACGGAGCTGATAGGGTGACTCCCCATTACATTCCATAGTGTACTACCTCTAATAGAACAAGGAGTATTTTAATCTTTTCACAATCTGAAAACATTGTAAAGAGACTAAAATACACTTCGTCTTATTAGCCACCTCAACAATGACGTAAGCCAGGGAGTACACGAAGAAGTACCCCAATCATTTTTTGTAGAAATTATACTTGAAAAAAATGAAGTGTTAACAGTGTTAAAGGCGCATCTTTCTCTGACATTTTCTTCCTAGAATTTTGGTAGGAGGAGGGGCCTTTCTGTCGCTGACTGAGCCCATAAAATGATGAAGCCCATTCCATTTCAAGTAAAAGCCCATCAAGGGCTTCTTCTTCTTCATCCTCAACCTTAATAGTAATACTAGGGTTTTGCTTTGAGGATTTTGCAGTTCAGGTGGAAGAACAGAACCATTATTCATCCTCTCCGATCAAATCCTCGCCGCAAGACTCTCTCTCTCTACGTAGACTTTTATAATTTAAGCGGGAAATGTTCCACTAGGCATTTCTACTTTATTTTTTTCATTTCGTCACTACTATTCTAGGGATTAGGGTTTAAAGCTCTCAATTTATTTACGATCATTGTTGTCTTGTAAGAACCATTCCTCAGAAACAGTTGCTTCTGGGCGCCGTCTAACTCGGTTGGCTCAGATTCTTTTTTTTCTCTAACCCTTTCGACCAACACAAAAACCCAAGTTAGGGTTTTCTTTTCTCTCTTGTTCGAGATCAACAACAGCACCAAGGGAGAGTGAAGTCTTCCACCTCCACTCGATTCTCTCTCTCTCTCTCTCTCTAGAGTCTAGATCTTCTGACGAGCAGCCCTAACGCTGGTGAACTTCTTCTTCCCTCTCTTCACTCGATTTTCTCTCTTTAGATTGTTATTTTTTCCAGCATAGATCTTGGTACAGTTTTCCTGAGTAATGGAACCAGCTACTGAAACTGAAAGAGCTTCTTTTTGGCTATTTGGTCTATTGAAAATCAATTATGAAATATTTGAATTATTTCCAGTAAAATGATAATCCCCTTTTGTTTGATTAAGTGATTTTGCATATTAACCCAATTTATTGTCCCTGGGAATACTATGAGTGAACTAAAAATTGGGATTTCTTTCTTCAAGTTATTGAGATCAATGATTTAGAAAGATTGGTTACTATCATTATTAGGGTTCCGTTTGTAGATTGCCTATTTGGATGGGGAGAATAATGTTAAACTTGAATTACTTAGACGATTAGTGTTTTATCTTTATAACTTCTTCATTATGATTGTTTATACTTTATAGTGTGTTTTCCTTGTTTAGTCGATGTTATTTTTTTTCTCGTAGTTGCAGTGTTTAATTGATTGATTTTGGATATAGTTACTACTTTTTTCTTTGGTGGGTTCTCTGTTGGAGTTGCATTTTTTGATTGACAAATGTTGAACCCTGTCGAATAACATATTAACGACTACTTTTCTATTTCACATCTCTCGAGTTTCGAAAGAAGCATTCTAATTATGTTCTTGTTAGGATGGATAAGGCTTAGTAACAAAATGGTGGTGTTTAGTAGGTCTTGATTGAGTCTGGTGCCAATGGCTTTCGTGTAAACCCATTGATGGTTATTCTACACATGCATATTTAGGCTGATCTTCCCTCCTTGCAAATTATACCCAAAATATTTTACTTCAGAAATTAGAAACACAAACACTTTGATGTGTTGCAAGTTTTAAAGAAACAGATTATCTCATGTAATATAATTTGTATGCTGTCTTCCTTTTTCTGTAATACTTGCAAAGCAATATAATTGTTGTGAACATCTAGAGATTGCCGATCAACTGTTTTCTTTTCTAGATATTTGGTTATCAAGTTCTTATTTCTTCAACATATTCATCATCCTCTAGTCCTCCCTTGAATGAAGTTCTGTTGTCCATAAAAGCATATTTAACATCCCCCTGATATAGGCAAAAAGAAGATCAAGCAAAAACTTGCAGTAAAATAGTCACCGTGTTAGCCGGGAGTGTGCTTCGGTGGGCTTGATGTATTTGTTATAACATGAATCTCTTGTAGCTACTCCAAACCAAGCAATGACTTTCTTTTCTTTTGTTGGTCAGTGCAGGCGGTAGGGAAGAATGAATGCTTTTAAGGCTTTCAAAGCGTCTGTTCCGATTGCATGGAGTCCAAATCTATATATAACGCTGGTGAGGGGAATACCAGGGACGAGGAGGCTTCACAGGCGGACACTCGAGGCACTGCGCTTACGTAAATGCAACCGAACTGTTATGCGGTGGAACACACCTACTGTCAGAGGAATGCTTCAGCAGGTTCATATAGTCGACCTTATGTTCTTGTTTCTTTTATGTATCGAGTTTATACAGTGTTTAAATAACAACAATCAATGTTCGAAAATACGGTTTTAAGCCTCGCGGCGGTGGGCTCTCAAAAAGCGAAGGGGTGCCTCGAAGCGTATGCCTCGATGCGTAAAATACGTAGTTTTATATATATATAGAAAAATAATTTCAAAGAGTGTAAAAACATAACATGACATAGTTTTACTACCAATTTACCATGATATAAAGTCTCAATTCGGTTGGGTTACGCATAGTTTTACTACCAATTTACCATGATATAAAGATACAAGTGTAAGAGCAAGAAATTGATGGCCAAAGCTTGCGACTCGATTCGGTTGGGTTACGCATCGAAGCGAAGCGCGCCTCGATGCGTCCGCTTCAATCGCTTTTTCAAACATTGACAACAATCACAACGGAAATCATGGTTGTTTTCATCAATGATGGTCCTCCATCATTTCCTTCTATACTATTATTGTTGAGAAAATCATTTTGTTCCACGTGGTAATTATATCACTATAACACCCATTTTTTCTATTATAATTGATTTAAACTATCAAATAACTATTTTATTTTTAATAAGATAATAAGAAGACGGACAGTTGGGTTGATTGTTTTGTTTACCGTTTTTTTGCGTTGTAATCGTTTTGCCCTCTTTCCTCTACACGTTGTTTGGGTTAAAACACTATTAGAACGACATCCTTTTTCCTGTTGCAAAGGGCATGGCGTGTTAAACAACTATGTGACACTGTTACTTATACCTTAGTTTTATCTCATGATTTTGTTATCACTAATTCATTTCTTTCTTCCAAATGTAAAGGTTAAGAGGCTGATTGTGGTTGAGACAGAAGAGATGTTCAAGGCTCGCAAGCAAAACCAAGCCAATCATCGGGAGCTACGACCCCCCATTGTAGTAAGCCATCACCACCCTCTTCCTGCAAGTGAATCTTCTCAGTAATATTACAAAGAGTCGTAGCAGGTCCATTTCCTGTTTGGGCATTTACCGAGTCAGGTCCTTGTTGAGGTGTTAATGTCTCGAAAAACAGGTGAACTGAAATATATTTTGATCATCGTCTCAGGTTTCCTGTATAATCTTTTTGTTGACAGAACATAAACAATATTTTCCCTTAGTCAATCGAATAAGGACAAGTATTTGGGTAGCTTCTTCTTAAATCTTTATGGATATGTTGTTTTTCTCAGTCAATTCGATTATTCTTCTCACGTGTGCATTGCGAAAGAGAATTATATCATCCATATTTCAATGATTGAGTACAAGAATGAAAATGGACAGTGAGGCGTTTCTATTATGTTTGTGAATGATATTGACGGACAGACATATAGGTGCTTGCGAAAACTCAAATGTGTAATGGTTTAAGGTGGATATCTTCCAGTTATTGCCTTGTGATTGCTTGTGGATTGGCTCTGATTCTCTTATTTTATTATTCTCTTCTCACAAATAACAGTTGGGTAATAGCTTCCTTGGTAATCATTCATGGCATGTTTTTGTATGAACAAAAAACATTTCTATTTCAGTTTGGCAGTGTTAAAATACTTGCTTGTAAAGGAAACACTCCCTTGAAGTGGAAGCTGGACTATCCACAAAGTTGATGTTGGTTAGCTCTCTCTCTTCCTTGCCACAACCACCACCACCACCGCCAACTTTTACCACTATAAAATTGCACAGGGACCAGCTCTCTCACTCTCGTCCATACCACCACCACAACCGTCTTTGATCACCACAAAATTGCACGATATTTTTTGGTAGTAAAGAAAGTCATTTTGTTTGTAATTTCTTCCCTCCATTTGGGCCATCTCCCAGCTCTCCAACTAATATGGCGTCTAACTTGAGCATATTTTCTCTCCATATGCTCTAGTTTTTTTAGGCATCTCCACATTAGGTTCTGGGTTGGAGGGTGGACTAAATGGAAGGAGGAATAAAATTTCACTTCACCCTTCAGGTCTTGGGTTTGAGACTTTCACCTTTTATCCTCCCTTAACTAAATCTCTTAAAGAAAGGGCTTCAACCAATAGAATTTACGTATTACATGTTTATCTATTCTCTCCTCTCACCTTTGTATCCCTCTCTCATCTATCTTGGCAGCACAAGAGGGACGGTTTTGCAAAAACCTTAACCAGTTCCTTCCTTTGTCAAGAATTGTTTGGGTGAACAAGAGGAACCCCATGTTCCCCTTTTGCGAACCTTTATCGGTTCCTTCCTTAATTGAGAATCGAGAGTGTTTGGGTGAACAAGAAGAACCACCCTGGCCCCTTTTGCAAACCTTTACGGGTTTCTTCCTTCGTCGAAAATTGTTTCGGTGGTCAACAGTTGGTAGCCCAAGTGATTCCGAGGTGTTGACATAAACTCCAGAAAGCCTTGGAAGTCCCAGGTTCGAATCTCAGAGAAGGTGAAATCTTTTATTTGAATTGGGATTATCAGGGTATAAATAATGTTGTTGGGCTTCAGGCCATTGTTATTGTTGGGTTATAGGCCCGGTCTTATTAGTGTTTGAGCGGGCGGTTATCGAGCTTATCACACCTATAATGTATCAAATGCCAATTATCACGACTTACGTAGATAGTAGTTGTCTTCCAAAAAAAAAGAGAATTGTTTCGGTGAACAAGAACACCCCTGGCCCTTACTAACAACAACATCTATTGTTGGTTGTGTTGATGAAGAAGATAAATCAGAGGGACTTATTTTAAAACCTTATAAAAGATTAGGAGTTAAAATGAGAATCCCCTCAGCACAAGGTTATCCCCTTAAAATACTATTCCCGAACTGGTATGGTGAAATCGGTTCTAGAACCAAATCTCTCAGAAAAACGTTTGAAATCGGATCCAAAATCGACCAACTCATTTCCCCCTTTCCGTCTCAATTTCCAACAGTTGAAACAAACGAAAACCTGTGTGAGAAGGTTTATTAGTACTATTAAAGAGAAACAAAAAACATGATTATTGAAAAAAGAAGATCATGAAGAACAACAACGATAAAAACAAAGAAGGGGATCTCTCAAAAAAGGATAACAACTCGAATCTCGACTCTAGATTCAATCAAACCCTCAGAAATGTTCAAGGGTATGTACAAAAATAACTTCACAAACCAGTTCTTTTTTTCTTCTTTTGATCCAATTTTAGTGCTAATAAATCACTTAGACATAACGGGCATGAAAATCAACTGCAATTTTTTTTTATTTGAAAGATACCCTGTTGTTAAATTCAGCTGAAATGCTCTGGATTTCTTGAATCAGACGATCTAGTCGAAAAATTTAGAATGACACTGAAAAATTTGCAAATTTCGTGCCTAATTCATCAGCTCAAGAACCCATTAAGTAGATCTAGCTGGTTTCTGGATTAGTTGTGTTATTTCCTGCTATTGTTATATGAAATCTATTATGTAAATTGTACATAGATTTTGTATATGTTTAAATCACAATAGTACATGAATTTGATTTCATGAACTGGCAGAAAGCAGAAATTAACTGTACTAGATTGATTTCCATGTTATGATAGACTAAATCTCTACTTCATTCACTTTGATTCTATTTAAACTTTTCAGTCTGAGATAGTATAGTAGCAAAACCCAGGTAGTTGTTTTGTGGGTGTCGTCCAGTTTTCCAATTTGCTACTAAAATTTATGACAATAAAGAACTTTATTCTATTTGGACTAATCCTAGTCCGGGGTTCGCCGACTAGTCCCGTTGCCGCCTTTTTCAACATAGTAAAGAAGTAAACAAAATTTTCATATAACATTTTGCAATATTTTGTTAACAAAACTTGACAGGAATTTGACCAATTAAATATAATTAGCTAAGTAGTCAAGACTTTTGAGTAACTCTTTAGCGTCTCAAACTTGTCGGTAGGCCGAGTATGGCAAACTCAGTTCAAGCTCACCCTTTTATTTGGTAACTACTTATTTTCCCTGTGTGGTTAGGGTTACATGTATAGTAAGTTTATACACCGTAGGTTGGTGTTTGAGTCTCTGCCTAGGTGACTCCCGGGCTCCCCCATCCTTCCTTCCTCCCGCTGCACCCCACCCAACTACTTAGACAATTAGTATCCTCATTAATCGCCTATACCCGGAGTCAGCTGATAAAGTATACACTTTTGAATGTTCAGTCATACCCAGGCAGAGGAGTTCAAATTTTATTCATTCTTATAGGTTTTGTGTGCATGCGATGCCAACTGTTGCAGTATTATATGCATATCTTTGGATGTTTCACTTTCACCATTTGGAAAAGGGTCCCATGTGTTGCTCTTTTACGTCTAAAGTTGGTGTAAGGAAGTTAGAATATGAGACAACCCCTTGGTTTCTATGTTGTCCTGTTCCTTTTATATGTCAGCATCTATTCTTTGAGGTTAGGTTTATATATTCGTGATCTCACCTTATATTTTTGGAAAGAATTTACTTGGTTTATCGGGTCTAATTTGCTTATTGATACTGCAATTTATTGTATAAAATTTTATGAGGTTAGCTCTGATTGGGTATATGTATTGTGTTTGTTATTCGTGATACAGGTTGCTTAAAGGTCGAAGCTTTCCTGGTAAAGTTTTATTGACCCGCAGATCAGAACCATTAGATATTTCTGGGTCATCAGATTTGTCTCCAAATACAGAAAGGAGTTATTCAGAAAGTAGTCTAGGAGCACGAAAATTAATGGGCAGGTCGTCTGAGGTAGTTTTGATGACATCCCCTAGTTTATCAGTTCAATTAAGTAGGTGCGTAATACCAAGTTGTTGAGGGAAATGACGTAAGTCTTCTAATATTAAAAAATTCACTACAATGCAGGACGAATTTCAAAGTTCACGTGGTCCAGTAGATGATATAACAGATAGTAGTTCAAAATTGTCAACATCACGTGCAGAGAAAACATCTAGAGAGGTTCCGAAGCCCATGACAGGTGCTAGAGCTACAGATTCTGCGAGGGTCATGAAGTTCTCGAAGGAACTTACTGGATCAACTGTCATATTAGGTACTCTACTTTTCTCCTTCCAACTGATTTGCTTATTTTTCCTATATTCCATTCTAAAGTATGTAAATTATTTTCTTCCATCCCTGTAGAGACACTGCGTGGATTAGCATGGAGTGGTGTTCCACCATATATGCGCCCAGGGGTATGGAGACTTCTTTTGGTAAGTCCAGTTATTGTAGTTAAGTGAAAATCAAATTGACTAGAGGTATCTAAACACTAAACATGCCAGTTGCTGCGGAAAAAATAGTCTAAGTCGGATTTGTTGTCTTCTGTTAGAGGGGTTTCAGGTGAACCTATGTATTTCAAGGAAAATTGCATGCTTATCTTATCATTAGTTCTAGATTATATAGTTCCTTTTCTTCCTTCTTTGACATGTTTCTTAAAAAAACATGACATTTCGGCAATCCAACGATGAATTAGCATTGATGATTGATAAAAGGAACATGTAATCAAGGAACATTAGTGAATCTCTAGAAATTCTGTGTGACAAACTTAGTAATCTTTGTCACGTTGGTTACTCGTGTTCGGATGCTTATATACCCTTGCCTGACAAACTTATCACATATATTTTACAATTTGGGATGTTATATGTACTTCCAATTGGGAAGTTGTAAATTTTGGTTATCAGATCAAAGTACAATGAAAAGAAGAACATGCAGTTAGAAACTTTTTTGCTTGTTTAAAATTTAAATATGAGCTGACAACAGGGATATGCACCACCTAATTCAGATAGAAGGGAGCCAGTTCTGACGAGGAAGCGACTTGAGTACCTTGACTGTGTTTCCCAGTACTATGATATTCCCGATAGTGAACGGTCTGAGGATGAAATCAACATGCTCCGCCAGGTATGTCGTAGAGTGTGCTCTTTTTCATTATGTTCATTGCTTAACCTTTTTCGTCACAATGCTTGAATATTGTATTATCTTATTAAATGCTATAGTCCTTTGTTGTTTATGGTGTTTGCTCAGATTGCAGTTGATTGTCCAAGGACAGTACCTGATGTCACTTTCTTCCAGCAAGCAGAGGTGCAGAAATCCTTGGAGCGTGTCCTCTATACATGGTTAAGTATCTTTCGCATTCTCCAATCGAACTGTTAATTAAAAGTATATCCATAAATCTGGTCTTTGAGTAATTCAAAAATATGAGGTTGGCCTCGGATTAGAATCTAAATCCACAGCCAGCATTAACTGAGCAGAATATAGTATCTCCCCTTTGCTTCTTGGATCTATTGTCATTTATTACAAGATTCCAAGAATATAGTTCTGATTATGTTCACCGTGTAATATGGTTTTATGCATCTTTCACGTTCCAGACATGGTATGGATTTATCAGCATCAAGTTTGCTTGGAAGCAGTAACCGTATACTAATAATATGACTGGCTTAAGTTATCAGAATGACTTGCCCCATTTAGATGGGAGTATCCCTTGTTTGTAGGATTTCGAATTAAATCAAACTCCTGATGCCGTCAATTGGTCTAATTCGGGTGTCATTGTATTTGGTCGAACTTCATGTTGGTGAATTTTTATTTTGTAAAAAGCCGAGTTCCCTACCATCTTGAAGTCGTCATCCTCCCCTCTCTAAATCTCTTATAACAATAACGGTTTAATTGACTCGTTTGTTTCTTCTTTTTCAGGGCTATTCGGCATCCTGCAAGTGGATACGTTCAAGGAATAAATGATCTAGTTACACCGTTTTTAGTTGTTTTTTTGTCAGAACACTTGCAAGGGAGTATTGAAAATTGGTCGATATTGGATTTAACTCCAGAGAACATTTCTGACTTAGAGGCTGATTGTTACTGGTGTCTGTCAAAGTTGCTTGATGGTATGCAAGATCATTACACATTTGCTCAACCAGGAATCCAGCGGCTTGTGTTTAAGCTGAAAGAACTGGTTCGGCGTATAGATGGTAAATCCCGCCTCTCTGTTTTCTTCCAGTCTTTGTCTCTATGCATTTATCTTTTTCTGCTAAAAACTGCATAAAGCTACAACTACCCATCTAGCTGTCCAAAATATATAGCAGCATTGACTAATTGTAATGTCTATTTCAAACATGATTCTTGTCCGGCTTATTAGCTTTTAACTTAGGGGCATGTTCGAGTAATCCTTAAAAACCCATCTTTAACTGGCCAAAAGAAAACAAACAGACAAGGTGATTCACATCTGCATATTTCCCAGACAAAGGCTACGCTTCCGATTATAGTGGGGTTTCAGAAGAAAGCATACATAATGTATGTATATATATATATATATATATATATATATATATATATATATATCAACATTTTCGGCTATACTTTTCAAGTTAAAATTTTTGTACTCGCGATGGCTTACTAACTGAATTTTAGAAGGAGAATAGTTACTGAGTAACTCAAGCCCACGAGGTTGTTTAGTTCTCAACTGAGTTTTTTACATGTTCCCGCATACCAACTAATAAAAAGTTAGTTTCTTTTCAGAACCTGTTTCAAGACACATGGAGGAGCAAGGGCTGGAATTTCTTCAATTTGCTTTCCGATGGTTCAACTGTCTTCTAATTCGCGAGGTTTGCTGCCTCATTCAACTGCCTTTTCAGATTATTTTCTTTCCATGTTTTCTGTCACTTCCATGTACACTGGTAGGCAGAAGTGGGTTAAAATCACATATTTACCCTCACTGAGTTCGGTTCGTGTTTTAATGCTTCTCTGCTGCAGATTCCTTTCCATCTCGTAACTCGTCTATGGGACACATATCTTGCAGAAGGAGATGCATTGCCTGAATTTCTTGTATACATTTTCGCCAGCTTTCTTTTGACAGTAAGTTCATCCTGACAAATCCTCATAAAAGACCGACCTTATGAATCACTTCGGTTTTGCTCTTCAGTAAAAGAAGCAACTTCACAGTACCACCATAAGAAGTTTCGCAGTATCCCCACCCACTCACACCCACTCACGCGCACACACACATATTCGGCCTTCTATTTGTTCAACCCGTGCACTTTGATTTTATTGAGTTATTTAAATTTTAAAATGGTATATTATGATGTTCAGTGGTCAGATAAACTTCAGCAGCTTGAGTTCCAAGAGATGGTGATGTTTCTTCAACACCTTCCAACTCAAAACTGGACTCACCAAGAACTCGAGATGGTCCTTTCAAGAGCATTCATGTGGCATACTATGTTCAACAGTTCGCCAAGTCATTTAGCCAACTCGTAACGAAGACAAAGAAGAAACTTCCCATCCTCTTTCAAAGATGTGAGCAAGTCCTCTCCAGCTTCTCTTGGTTCTTTGTGAGTTTAGTATCTCTGCTTTGCAATTGAGTTCTTGTCATCGGCAGCAAAAGAACCTCATGACTCCATTTTGTACACCTCATTGTAATGCAACTCTCTCTCTCTCTCTCTCTCTCACTGATGTTGTAAAACCATCCTTAGTATCTTTTACCCATGAATGCAAGTGTTGAATGATCGAAAACCTAAGTTAAAGCTTCTACCAACAAGTTTACATGAACAGTTAAATACATACAAACTGGCTAATGAGGGATAAAAAGAAAAATTACAAACTTAAAAGAGTTAACGGGAGACAACTTTTATTCATTGAAGACTTGAGAGATTTTCAATGAGTATCTTTCTACAATGTACATGGAAAATTTTATATAAGTCTATAAAGCAAAGATAACTGAAGCTCCATCCTCTGCACCTCATCCATTTTTCTAAGCCATTGTTCGCCTTGTTATGCTAACAATGTAGAAGCAGTCGTTCAGGATCTTATATTGGTGGCAGGAAGTGTTCAAACAAATTCAAGTGATCTCCTCTTTGGCTGAAAGAGAACAAGAACCAGTTAGGAAAACACAGTCAGGCCTGAAACTAATGCACTCAAAATTTTGTTGGGCGGACTGCCTACAACCATTTAGCACACTAAGCGATCTCCTCTTTGGCTGAAAGAGAACAAGAACCAGTTAGGAAAACACAGTCAGGCCTGAAACTAATGCACTCAAAATTTTGTTGGGCATTTAGCACACTAAGCCACTAAGCTGTTCATTTAGCACACTAAGCCACTAAGGTGCTGTTCATTTTCTCCGTAGTACGAATCTGAAATCTGAACCAATCTATGTATAACTTACATGTATAGTTTGAGGATTTGCAATTCGCTTACTTGTTTAATAAACTCAGATCTTAGAACAACTCTTCTTGCATAAATTTATACTCATACATACATGTACTTCTACTAGTTATCACATTTTCCACTCTCTCCCTTCCTCTCTCCAAAAGCCTCAACAAGAGGAAAATGTTACGAACTTGAGCCGAGTTTGGGTAACTACCCAGTGGAGTTACTACTGGTGACATAGTCACTAGATACGCCCAGTTTGGGTAACTTCCCTGTGGAGTTACTACTAGTGACATAGTTACTAGATGCATATCATTTCCGAAGTAAAAAATAATGAGTGGAGTTACTATCTTGACAACATAATAACTAGACACATAAGTAAGAGACAACCAGGACATAAGGGGCATAAGGCAAACACTGAAAATTATGTACCAAAATAAACAGGATAGTTTGAGAAATTCCTTACATATGTCCGTCCAACTTCTTCAAGAAACTCCTCTGGTGAATCCACAAATTCTTCACAATCTTTCTTTACGCTCTTTGCAAGTTCTTCCTCTCCAGCTTTCTCAAGGTTCCTTATTAATATAGTTAAAGTTAGTTTGTCAGGAGCACAACCTGATTCCTTCATTGATTTGTATGTTTCCATTGCTTTCTCTACCATGTCTACTTGGAGAAATGCTCCAATCATCTCAGTATAAGTTCTTGTATCGGGTTTCAAGCCTTCTTTCTGTAGTTTGAAGAATAATTCTACTGAAATGTGGGTCATTTTGTTTTTACCAAACATATATATCATGTCGGAATATAAAGATAGATCTGGCTTGTACCACACTTCTTTCCGCACAAATTCAAACACCTAAAATGAGCGAAATTTAATTATTTTCACTTTTAACAAAAGAGACGACTTCGGCTAAGTTTAATGAAATAGACCAATTATATCTCAAGATTTAGAGTAGAAACTCATACAAATATACTGGAAAAAAGTACACAAAACTTAGGGTATTTTCTTTAGTGATTGTTTCCATGCATTATCAAGTAGCATCTCTCTGACACAGGAGTTTTATTTTTAAGGTACCAATTCAGCACATTGAAGTGTGGTATGCCAATCAAGACATAATCACCCAGACGAAAAACGGAGGATTCATGTGCTAAGCACTTAGTCCCACAATGCTAAAGACCTGGGTTATAACATACTACCTTGCCTTCCATATTGGCTAGGCCTTTTTGCTGGATTTAGCGCCTAGATTTGCCAGGTGGAGAAGCCTGGGTTGGTCCAGGGCAGGCCCATGCCACGGAAAGCCTTGTACCAAGCCAGAACTAGGCTACTGGGAATAAGTGGTGCCTAGGTCAAGGACAATATGGTTGGTATTAAGATTAGTGTTACATCACACTCATTTCATACTTACACTACCAAAGTTATATACAGACTTGGTACATGTTGAAAATCATAAGCATATCGGATTGAACTAGTTGGGAAGAACTGATGCATTTTAAAACCCCACAATCTTTTCATTTCAACATGCAGTAGAACATTGTAAGCCCATGATGTGCCTTGTAAAGTTAGAATGTAATTTTGATTTTGACACAAGCGAAATGTAGCAGAGAGGAGTCTCTATTCTTACTCAAGTTTTTTTTTTATCTTTGAAGTGAATAAGATGGACAGAAAACAAAATAGCAGTTTATGCTTGGATAAATGTAAATTTTTTTTTTTTGAAAGATTAGATAAATGTAAACTTGCAAATTACCAACAGAAAAATGTTCTTTTAGATATAACTGCAATAACAATTGTAGCGCAAGGGCCAAGGGTCACCATCACGAGTCAAGAAACAATAAAATGAACCTAAACGCCATGAATAAATGGTTTCACTAGCTCTAATGTATTGATAAACTCGATCCTAATCAGTACTCGGGTGTATGTACTAGTATTCTACTTGAGATGTTTCAATGCTCTTACAACCTAAAGAACCATTTCCCCCAAGTTCATCGTATTTAACAACAAAAACAATAATAAGACTACTTATAAACAAGCACAGCAACTCTCAACATAAAAAATTAGATGCCCAAGATAAACTCTTTCTTATGAAGACTATAACAGTGCAAGTCAAAATCCTAATCAATATTCTTGATTACCTATCTATTATCTCCCTCCAAATATCCACTCAACTCCAAACCAATACTAAAATATAACTATTTATCTTCTATACAAGAAAAAGATTTATCTTTTCTTTGATACTCATGTTATAAATTTCAGAGATGAACATTTGGTATATAAAAATGACCAATTCTAAGAAATAATAATGTACTACTTTTAGAGAAAGAAATCATACCTTGAGAGCTAATTCCCATTCATTTTGCCTCTGAAGTTCTGTCAATGTACAAATTAAGTCCTCTTTCAAAAGCCTACTAAGTCTACTATTAAAAACTTCCTCTAATTTAGCTGATGATCTTGCTAATTTTAAAGACTGTACAGCTTGTATTGCTTCAGTAGATAAAACCCTAGACCTCCATAATGATTTTCTTGGTCCACTTCTCAACCCACATGATATTTTCAGTTTAGAAGAAACCCCAGACACTGAAACCACCATTGAAGAAGAAGAACAATAGAGCTGGTTCTGGTTCTGTATATGAAAAACTCTCATCAAGCTATCACCTTTTTCTGATAAACCCATCTTTGGAAATGGAATTTGAAGTAAACCCATCATCAGAATTCTAGAGAGAGAGAGAGAGAGAGAGAGAGAGAGAGAGAGAGTTGCAGAGAGAAATGAGTGAGAGATGGACTAGGTTAACGTTAAACCTAAACACCTCACGTGCGCATTTTAGAACCAGCCATCGCCTATAAAAACCTTATCTTGTATGTCATTTAACCCTAGTACTAAAAAATGGCTTCCATTCCCCTGCTTCGCCTCTCTCTCCACCCAACTTCCCAAACCCTAAAAAAACCCTTCTTTCCACCTCCATTATCTACAGTTCGATTCCCAAATCCCCTCCGATCTACGGTAGGAATTTCTCAGCCACCATGTTTGAAGAAGAAGAAGAACAAGACTAGTACAATTTCAATGTCTTACCAAGCAGTTCCGGCCACCGAGAGATTAATCTCGGCAGTAGCTTACTTCCTCCCATTTTTCAATGGACTTCAATACGGACGTTACCTGTTCGTCCAATACCCAAATCTAGGGCTTTTATTTGAACCAATTTTCCCTCTTTTAAACTTCTACAGATCAGTCCCTTACGCTAGTTTCGTGGCTTTCTTCGGTCTGTATCTGGGTGTTGTTAGAAACCCTAGTTTCAGTCGATTCGTGAGGTTTAATTCAATGCAAGCAGTGGTTTTAGATGTATTGTTGGTTTTACCATTGTTGATTCAGAGGGTTTTTAATCCAGGGAAAGGATTAGGGTTTAGATTGATGATGATGGGTTATAATTTTATATTTGTGTTTATTGTTGTTTGTTTTCTGTATAGTGTGGGTTTTTCAATTCTTGGAAGAACTCCTTATTTGCCTTTTGTTGCTGATGCTGCTGATCGTCAGCTTTGAATCAATATATTTTTCTAGTGTGTGTTATTGTAGTTTGTAATCAAAGAAGTTATCAATAAGATTTGGAGAATTAGGGTTTTGGTTTTTCTCTTTTATATTAGGGTGAAAGTTGTTTTCCTTCCCCTAATTAAGCCATTGTTATAAGTCATCTTCCATGTAATCCAAGTTCAATATAACTCAACTTTAATAAACCATTTGATTCCACATTCAACCACTTGGACAAACAAATGTTGACAAACCATCTTCTATATATTAAACCAACAAGGTACGAGGAGACCAACTTGAATATTTATACTACTTGCTTGATTTGTGTTTTCGATGATTCTGATCAGTCGATAACTCGACGTGTAAACCACGACAAAATTTTGTCGAGTCTGCACAGGGGGTGGTAAGAAACATTTTTTATACTACTTGCTTGATTTGTGTTTTCGACGATTTTGAATTTTTTATACTACTTGCTTGATTTGTTTCTAATTTGATCTAATCACATCTTAATAGTATCACTTTTAGCGAGTGAAAGAATCATTTTTCTTATATTAATGTCACCAATCTGGTTAGCTTTCTTACAAATTACACGAATGGATGTATTTTTTTTTTCGTTTTGTTAAACTACACATACGGTCTAAGTTTGTTTTTATGCTTTGATCTTAGGGACCTCCCACACATCAAACCTTTCTCTTGAAGTTTGTTTTTATGCTTTGATCTCAGGGACCTCCCACACATCAAACCTTTCTCTTGATAAATCCATAAGTAATTCTAAGTGGAGTTAAAAAATTTAGTAGTTGTTTCAATAATGATCTATGTGGTGAAAGAAGTTGCCATAATTTGATGAGTTTGGGACCAAAATAATATTGTATGATTTTTGGATAAAGATTTTCACACATCATATAAAAAGGAGAAGGTTTTAATAGGAAAGATAAAAATAAAAGGTGGGGTTAAAGTATACTTTCTCTAACAAACATATGGACACAGTGAGTATGTGTACATACATTATCCATTCCAAATGAGTTCTTAATTCACAAGAATCTCTTGCAGAAAAACTGAAAAATGGCTTCTTCTTCATCCCTTCTCCTTCTAATAGGTACCCATTTCCCTATCTCTTTACTATATGCACTCTCTCTCTCTCTCATCACTTCATTTTGGGATTCCATGTTCTCTTCCCTTTTTGTTGCATTCTCTTATTTGGGTCTAATCTAGCTAGTACTATCTCTTTTTCTTAGATCTACACTTTCAATTTATGAATGCCAAATAATTTCCCAATTGTTAAATTGATCATCATCACATTAATTTTGTTATGAGATTGATTCTTTATTAGGTCAAACTTACTATAGATTGTATAAAAAATGTATCTTATCTTCTTTTTTGTTGATTTATAGAATTTCATATAGTTATATCACTCTTGTATTGTTATGCATTGGTAAAGAGTTTAAAGCCTTTGGTTTAACCACACCAAAACATTGATTGTGTCTACTAGGTCAGGATTATGGTACAAGAGTATCTCCCATTTCTCAATACCTAGGCAGATATAGACTTCGAAGTACGGCTATCCAATGCTTAGGTCAAGAGATTAGAGCTACACCGGTGAAGTTGACACAAGTTAAAGATCTGTTGAGCTCTCTGGTGAACCGCAGAGATTTTATCGGTTTGGGTTTTGGTATGTCATCCCTTGTTATAGCTACATCTGATGCTAAAGGAGCCGGCTTGCCCCCGGAGGATAAACCAAGACTTTGTGATTCCGACTGTGAAAAGGAGCTTGAAAATGTATGGTGAGCTTACATATCCTTCACTTCTATAACATTTCTATAATATTCATCCTCTCCTAAGGAGGGTGTAGCAACACGATGAAAATCCTTACCGTGGGTGTTAAATAGTTAAGTTTCCTACCCTCTCGATGTATGTTTAACACCCCAAGGATAGTATAAAGTAGGTGGAACAAAAACGCACTGGACATTGTTATCGTAGTGACGAAGTTGAAGTTTATTATCGTTGTTGCTTGATGATATCGTATCTTGATTTTCATTGATCAATTATGACTAACTTCTCGTTACGAGGAAAAGGAACTAAAGTTTAGGGGCTTTTTGGCATATGAAGGTCCAAATGGTAACTACAGAGTCGGGCTTGCAGTATAAAGACATTAAGCTCGGTCAAGGTCCGAGCCCACCCACTGGATTTCAGGTGATATTTGAACTTAAGTTGTTTTCATTTTTCTACTGTACTATATGAAGAAGTATAGTCCTTAAAGTTCGAAATTCATTAATTTTATGTTGGTTACTTGAAACTATGAAATATGTTGTATTTTTCTTTAATCTCGGGTCAGAATGTTGGAGTTTTGCTAACCCTCTTTCTTTTTCGTTTTCGTAGGTTGCTGCCAACTATGTCGCGATGGTACCATCTGGACAAATATTTGATAGGTACTTCTCCTACTTGGCTTAGCTGATCTTGTAATCCGATTCATGTCAAACAACATTCTTTCGAAAGTTCTATGGTGGTTCCGTTCCTTATTCTATTTACTTTCATTTGATTTCTAGCTCATTGGAGAAAGGTCTACCTTATATTTTTCGTGTTGGCGCTGGTCAGGTAAGATTTATATTCTCGGACGTTCATCAATTTACTCATGTGAAAACTGGTTATCAATTCGGTTCTAAAGTAAATCTGTCAGCAAAGTCTACTCGTTTTCTGATTACTATCATGTTCTTGCACTAGAATAGGTGATTAAGGGACTCGATGAAGGCGTACAGAGCATGAAAATCGGAGGAAAACGCCGACTTTATATACCAGGACCTGTAAGTATGTTAATAGTTTACAGATATATTGCAAAAGAAGGTTTTCCTAATTCCCATAGTTCGTTCATTTGGTCTCATTGTTTCATCTTTGTTTAATATTTGGAAGATCCTCTCCCGGAACCCATACCCATTTCGTAGGTCTTCCTGTAACAGGCTTGTCTTGAAATAGACGTACTCATTTCTCCCACCACAACATGCTTATCAAGCTAGTGCTAGTGTCCCTAGTTTTTAGTTTGTGGCCATCTGACTCAAAACCCAATTTGCTATGAGTGGAGAGGCCGCCAAGGTGCGAGCTCAGGTTGGGTCCTGTGGGGGCACGTTAAAGAACTTAAATACTGTATTTTTAGTTATGAGAGTATCTTTTCTCCATGTGGGACTATTCTCGAACTTAGTTCTAGTCATTCTTTCATCGAGAACTCTTCTCTGATCTTCCTCCCAATCTAGAAAGTCGTATAGATCTCTATCTAAACGTGAACTAATCCTATTTGCCATCTCTACTCTACAGAAACAAAATAAGGATTTTGCTAAGTACTACATTCAATGTTTACGCAAAAACACTTTTTGCCATATTATTCAACGAAAAAATGTCCCTCTATGAATAATACGATTCCAAGACCCCATTCCTGTGAAGTTAAGCGTACTTTGGCACTGCCCTTAACTTCACCCTCCTGGGTGAGTAACTCCTTACTGATCATATCTCATATGACTCTTGGTTGATGAATAACACTTATGTGTTAAATTCATCCTTTTGCCTCGAAATCCAAAACTCTTTTGCTGACTCGTTGAGAATAACCATTTAGACATGTAGACCTCTTCATAGGTCTACCCGTATTGTCCCGAGGTAAAAGATGGCACCCTGCTTTGGCATGACCCACCATCGATGAACAAGGGCGCAACAGGTGTCTTAATCTGGGTAGGCATTACTCAAAATTCTTTTTGGGGACTCTTACGTTTTTGTTTGCATGCATTACTGTGAACTCTAACATAATCATACACCACACAAAACGTAAATAAGTAAATGCGCGCGAGAAAATAAATCAAGCAGATATGATCCTAGTATGGCCCCTAACCTAAAAGATCTAATCTTCTTAGGTTCTTCGCTTGTTTAGCCTCCGTTCGCCTGGATCTCCATCCTCGAACATCCATTGAATTCTCCCACTCGAACCACGATCTCATCCTTTGGCTCTTCGATGGACTCAATTGTACCCTTAAACTCTAATTACAAGACTCAACGATTCGCAGATCGTATAAAACTTGAAATTAAATTAATTACAACGGGCACCCATCCGTGCTTAAAAACAAGATTGAACAATTCTATGGCCATACTACAACCCGCATTCACATCCATACACACATAATAATATGACATTCATAAAACACCCAAGTATGTATGAGATTCGCTTACTCAGGTCGAATCTAGGTTTGCTATGTTCTAGATAGCTATTCGGGAGATACTACCGACATCTCTATGTCTAACGTGCCTTAAGTCTAATTATCTCATAATTCTGACTAATGGCTCGTTTTGGTTTTATCCTAAAAGATTTTTGAAATCGTTTTGGAAAAACTCCGATTCGGGCTTTGGTGGGCCCGGGTCGCTTTCGGAAAAAATATGGTCAAAGTTGGCAGAAGAAAATAACCTCCCACTTAAGTCAAGGCCCAAAAGACCCGAGTCTAACTCCAAAGACTTAAGTCAAACTTGGTCAAGGGACCCTTTGACTTGACCCAGTCAAGTCTCGGTCAAGGTCTGAACCAAGGTCAGACCCGGACTGGCACGTTCCAGACCGTGCCATGTCCCTCGGGTGGTCGCGTCCTGGCCCTAGGCCAGACGCTTCCAGCCTAGCAGACGCGTCCCAGACGCTCTGCCCAAGTCTGTGCTCCTCGGACTCCCAGTCCGAGGTAGCTTCTGGTCTCACCAGACGCGTCCCAGACGCTATATAGAAGGTCTGTCCTGGTCGCGTCCGGATTCTCAATCCGAGACGCGTCTGGACTTGTCTCTGTGGTCGCGTCTGGAAGACGCGACCTCAGGTGCTGGACGCGGATCCTTCGGGATCCCTGTCCGAGAAACTCTCGGACGCGTCCTAATCCGAGACGCTCTCGGATTCCCAGTCCGGGAAGGACTGGGACGCGTCCAGAGCGTCCGCGACTGGCCAGACGCGTCCTGGGACGCGTCCTGGTCAGTCCGGTCTCCTGGACAGCACCCTGTTTTCTTCAATTTTCCCAAAAAATTCCAACTTTTTGCTGTTTTTGATGAACTCTTCATCCAAAAATCAGCAATTTGAAAACTCTTTTTCAAAAAACCATCTGCTTTAAAATTTTATTTTGAAAACTCTTTTCAAAAACACCAAATTTTAAAGTCTTCCCATTGAAACTCTTTCAATTTTCTATCAGATTAAGTCTAAATCTAATTTAAACTAATCAATTCTATGTCTAAATCCCTATTTAAACATAAAATAATCTAATCAATCAAGCTCGAATCTAATTCGACTAGTCAGAGATAGTTTCATGCAACCGGCTCTGATACCACTGTAGGGTTTTGGTGTATCTCATACACTACCTAGTGTTGTAAGCGGAATCTCAAACATCTCATGTTTAACACTAGATTGCCCAGGACCTATATGCATAAACTAATCAATGAACTAGAGAGGGATAAATACCTTAACGCGTTTTTCCCTCGAACCATTCCAATCGCATGCAAAGATCGAGAGCTCCAACTGTAGCTCCTCTACTTGAGACACCGAGTGAATAGACTTGATCTCCCTTCCTTTCAGACTGCTAGGACTTAGTAGAAGGTTGAGAAGAACTCTTCTTCTTGACTAGATTGATAGAATGGGAACTTTTTCTCTATATTCCTCTCTCTCCAATAGCTGTATATTCAGAGAGAGAGAGAGCTGTATATTTTTCCTTAGAGAAAAATCCACACCTTTTCTGTTCTCAACTGACCCAATATATAGACAAACCCTAATTAGAATCTCATTCAGATTAGGTTTTCTATTTTCTGGGTCACAGAAAAGATAATTACCAAAATACCCTTTTTGGGGTATTTTGATAATCCCCTTAAGTGTGGCCGGCCAGGGCAGCCCACTATGGGCCTTATATGGCCGGCCCACTTACTCTGGTCGGCCATCTCATGGCCGGCCCAAAGAGCCTCCTTTCTATCTTGTCCCGAATCTCCATTCGGACCCTTTCTGCCTTTCCAGTTGAATCCCATCCAACTTTAGCTAGTTCCCGTCTAGTCAAATCTCTCCGATCAAGTTACCACTCTTATGTGTAACCCGTTGTAGGATCCGGTCTATGTTAGCCTCAAATCAACTCCTTGATCCGATGATCGTAGTTGGCTTCTAGCAAAGCATTACGACCCCTAATTGGACCGGACTGGATGATCTTTACGTGTGGTCATCGTTATCCTAACTGACAAATTGATCGCATTGCCACCTTGGTCGAAGGACACTCCTTCGGAAGGACATCTCCTTCAGACCGAACGGATAAATCCTTCATCATCTACCTATATTTAACAATCATGGAATGAAACTAGAACACAAATTTGTCTGTTTGATTAGAGAGAGAGAGTACCATTTCTTCATCGCCACTTTTAGTAACAAGCTTTGATTGATCCTCTATAACAGAAAGCAAATCACTCATCTTCACTTATCAAAGGATGAGAGTCCATCTTCAAATACAAAATTCATGAAGTCACCCACGGATCCATCAAACATTCCACGAGATCCACTTTCTCTCTCTAGCCAAGATGAGCACTAAAGAAACCCAAAATCTTGAATATTAAATACCTGAAACTTCTACAGATCTTAAGAATAAAGAAATTGTGCATTAATGGAGGGAATTTCTTTTCTTGGTTGATACCTGCAACTGTAATTATTATGTGATCTGAATCAGAGAGAGGGTTTCTTCTTCCCTTAACAAGTTTTCTGTAAATGCTCAGATGTCCATTAATGTACTTCATCAAATTGAGATTTCTGGATCATCGATTGGGAAATGGCTAAGATGTGATTGAAATTTCTGAAGTTGTTGGTGGATCTCGATCATCACAAAAACATTCAATTTTAGCCAATTCCATCTAGAGTAACAAAATCACCTTCCATCGACGGCGGCGCAAGGGTTAGTGTAACGGAATCACAATTCCATCAACGGCGCAATCGAGGAAATCGAAACCTGGACCTAGATCAACGACAATGGCTGGGGCGAAGGATTTCAATAAGGTAAAGACTGAATCTGGTTTTGATGATGATACTTTTATGATTTTAGAAGAAGAGAGAGACGATGTGTTGTTGCTGTTACATGTAACTAAAGATAATGAACGATGGCGAAGGCGAAAGTTGAAGAGATTTATAGATTCAGAGGTTGAAATCAGAGAATGAGTATTACAACAGGTAGCCATTTCAAGAGAGAGAGAGTGGTAGGGTTTTTGCAAATGAGTACTAGTGAGGTGAGGTGGAGAGGGAGAGAGGTGTGGTAGAGATAGGGGTGAGGTGGACAGAGATAGGTGGAAGTGAGGTGGAGAAATGTCTTTTAATTATTTTTATTTTGAAATATATATTTATAAGAAGGGTAGTTATGACATTAACTTAAAAAAAGGGGGTCATATTTGAATTTATGAAAAATAGGGGGCCAAGAAAGAAGCTGATCACAAAGTAGGGGGCCAAATAGGAATTAACTCAAATAGTTATAACGGTAACTGAAAAAAGAGACCATCTGGATATTTTTGATAAAGTAAGGAGCTAGGCAGGAAGCTGGTCATAAAGTTTGAGGACATTTGGGAAATAACCCATAAGAAATTATATAGATAATTGGTTATAATGAGATAAATGAGAAATATTATGAGTATTAAAATTACAAGTTCGAAGATATTTGAAGATCAAGAAATATCCTAAATATATGAAATGTAACCTTCTTCATTTTACATATCTTTGGGCTTATCTTAATTGTTGGATCTCGTATTCTCAATTTGTTTCATGTTGTTCTCGTTTTGTCTTATATTTTTCGCTTAACTTTTATATAAAGGTGAATTGGTTAAAAAATTTGGGATATTTATTAAATGCCCCTACTTATTTAGCAATATTAGGACTTCACCCCTAAAAACATTATCGTGCAGGCGTTAACCCCATTGCCCCTTTTTCCGTCAAAATCTCGTTATTTAGTGGGCGTGCGAGTCACGTCCTTGTCATCGAATCAAAATACCCCGTCCTAATTTTTAATATATGACACCCATTTATTTAGCTATATTAGGATTACACCCCCGACCAAATTAGTTTGGTTAGTTGTTGAAGGAGAATCTGAAAATTGATTTAACATGGATGAATTTCTTCCTCAGTTTCTTTTTCTTTGATTGATTCTCCTTCTACTTCTTCAATTTCTTCTACATCTATTCTAGATTTCAATTCTTCTCTAGCAAAATATTCTATGATTTCATCTTTTCTTCGAAACCCATGTCTAAGAAATGGACAACTCCTTAAAACAGGACTAGAAGATTCAATATCAGATTTTTTGTGAGAAACAATTATAAAACAGAGACTTGAAACAAATTACACCATTTTTGGTACAACTACTACTAGCTATTCTTCCATTCTTTTTCGGATTCTGTTTAGGGGAGATTATAACTTGAACTTTACCCATACAAGTAATTTTAGGGTACAACTGCCTCGGACTGGTAAAGAGACGATCCACCCTACCATCGGAGTACAAGTGACACCTCGGCCAGAGTCACTCGCTGATTGGCTCTAGCTCGGGGAGAGTATGACCCAATCTATAGTCGAACCTCAGACTTATGAGATAGAGAACGTAACAAGGGTGAACCAGACGAAGTCACTCTTGAATTGGATCTAGCTATGGCCTCTGGCTAAGGGCGAGCATTACCCAATCTATGGGCGAACTTCGGAGTTAGTGGTTCGGCAAGTAACTAGGGTGATTCAACCGATCGTGAGATGGGAAGGTATTGGCTCGGGATAAACTACTCGAATGGACAAGGTATTTTGGTCGGGGGTGTAGTCCTAATATAGCTAAATCAATGGGGGTCATATACTAAAAATTAAGACAGGGGTATTTTGATCCGATGATAAGCATGTGACTCGCACGCCCACTACATAACGAAATTTTGACGGAAAAAGGGACAATGAGGGTTAACGCCTGAACGATAATGTTTTTAGGAGTTAAGTCCTAATATTGCTAAATAAGTGGGGGACACTTACTAAATATCCCTAAAATTTTTGAAGTTGGGTCTAATTTTAATCAATTTTGACAAATATTATATAAGGTTTAAAAATAATTTGCAAAATACCAACTATTTTTTTGGTTAGAATAGTACAACAAATAGCTTAAGACCACACTTCGAATGCAAAACTAAAAAAAATTGAAATTATATTCGTCTCATATATCAAGTCAAGTCTCAATTGAGATCCTCAAATTTATGTGTCATGACAATTTTTGTATAGATATGAGGACTTGATTTCTGTTACTAGTATACATTTTTAAAAACAATTTGCACAATTAGAAATATGAGTACAGTCTTTTTGAGGTATCTCTATTTAACCACCGCCACGTCATCTTAGAGATCTAAATTGAGTTTTATGGAGAGAATTTTTAAGAGAAAAAAATCTAAAAATCCTCCTGGTGTTCAGTATTGAGTTTTTGCATGGGAGATGCTCTAGATGTGACTAGGCCGTTCACTAGGGTAAACTTTGTTCCTTCCAAGTTAGATTTAGATTCAAAAGAACTACCTTAACCAATAGTTTTGTTCCAACAAAAGAAAATGCAATCCATCTTTATCTTCAACCTGGTATAAAATTTATAAATTTGAGAAAACCCCATACTTTTAACCCCCTCTCTTCCCTCTCTCTCTCTCTCTCTCTCTCTCTCTCTCTCTCTCTCTCTCTCTCTCTCTCTCTCATCAACTACTTCTTTACTTGATTAAGCACTAAAACCAATCCATATTTACCCCAAACTTAAAAAGGACTCTATATACACAATGTAGCTGATAAAAAACAAGTTCTGTTAACCCTTTTCTAGTTAAGTTGAATTGTTCAAGCAAATTCCTGTATGCCATTTCTATGGCGTCGGCACCGTTGCAGCAGACTCGTCTTGTCGCAAATATGCGTCGGAAGAAAGTGTGTTTACTTTTGTTGCTGTAAAGTCATATTAGATTAAATAGTATCATCTCATCTTTTCGCTTTTGTTTCGCTTGTTCGTATGGATGGTGTTGTTGCTGTTTGTATTCCACCACCAAGTGCAACTGCAGCAGATTCCACATGAGTTAAGAGATACTCATAGATCTTCTTCCTTAACCTATCAGCTGTGTCTGCCGATATTCGTGGACCTTCGAAACCTTCTTTACCTAACCCGATTTCATCTAACCAATCATTTACGCTCTTGAGTTGAGTCAGCATTCCGGCTATTTGTCCATTATCTGACAATGATGAAGCATCCAAGTCAGCATTCAAGAATCTCTCGACGAATCCTAAGAACCACTCTTGAGACTCAACTTGCAACATTTGGGCCAAATCAACAGCCTCATCAAGACCATTCCCTCTAATCCATTCGGGTGGAGGTGGTGCCACCGGCTTTTGACGGACCGGGAGCCCGTCGACAGATTTACGTGGTGTTCCCGGTGCACTCAACTTAGAGATATTGGATGAACGAGTAGTTTTAGTTTGTGGTTGTGTTTTTGTTGTCATGTTTTTAGTCGAGTTCTCAAGGACTAGTATCTGTTGAGTGCTTGGGGGCGTCCGCTGATTTAGGGTGGGAGTGGAAGCTGAGGAGGAGACGGAGCTTGATTGTTTATTGTACACTGAGAAGGATGATACGTCGGTGGCTAATGCAGCTTGAACCCATGAAGCTGCCTGTTTACGTCTTTCCAGTGAGAGTTTCTGTACTTCTTTCGAAATATCATTTTCAGAATCTGGTGATGATCCTACTGGAACAATTTTTGATAGAGAATCTGCAACTAAACGAGCTTTGTTCAGATTTGTATGAAGACTCAAGAACTGCTCCACTACAGGCTGTGGGTTGTCCTCCTTGGCAGACGAATTTAGTTCTGCATAGATACTGTAAAAGACAAGGCTTCAATCAGAATTCTTATGTCATATGAAGATCAGAAACAAAAGGAGTTGTCTCGTTAGAAATAATGCAGAAAGATTATATTGGACGAGGTCCCCTAGACCATCTCAATCCACAATTTTCTCCAGGACTTGAACAATATTTGTTTCATTTACTTTGTCATCACTCGTACTTGAGTATCCTCGGATAAGATCCTAGATTTTTTTTAATCACACTGATTTTACGCTCCACTTTCATCCTTTCAGCTACAAATGTAGTACATGTTACTACGCCTAGCCGCCTAGGCACAGTTTATTATATTATGAGATCAATAGGCGAGGTTAAACTAGAAGGCAAACCCTTTTAAAGAGATCAACAAAAGAAGCTTTCGGATATAAATCATATATTGCATAGAAGTGAACTGTTAATACAAAATTTCATATTTGGATTCTTATTTCTGTAATCATTTAGATTTTGATTTCTACTATCACCGAAAACTAATAAGGATAGGGTTATTTTCCTACAGATCCGGATGTTGCCCCTCTCCACTACATGATCAGTTATGAAGTTAAGATGCTAGTCAAAAACATTGTGAGAATATTTACTTAATTTTCTAGTTGATCTATTGCAAATCATTATCGATTCTGAATTAAGTGAGGCTGTATAAATACCATTCCAAAAATTCTTCTACAAGGGCAAGGACAATATTGGTAGTAAGTGTCAAATTAGGTGAGTGAAAAACCAGGATGTACATATACTTTAACCTAAAGTAATCTTTCATGGTCCTAACAAGATTTTGTGCAATTAAGTTCACAGAAATATTCACTCCATGAAAGTGATTGGGTATCTAACTAGACTATCCAAATGATCGAAATGAGTACTTGATATGGCAAACTCAAGAAAAAGTATTCATGTCATATAGCCATATAGGTTATCATAAATATAGAAATACTTAGTATCGTAGATTTGAAGATGCACAAGCCACAAAGTTAAGACATTGTCCGATGCCTATACGAGATAAACTTGTATTTAATCTTCTGAATTTGATTGGAAATTACCTCAAGCATCGAATTAGACTCTCTGCAGCAGAAGCTTCTTGCATAGCCTCAATAGCAGCTTGTTCGGCAGCATCTCTCTGCTTCAATACTTCCTATTTTAAACGGACCCAGGATAGGTTTTAGATAAATCAGATAGGTCCAGGATAACCCAAATACATTCACAAACATAGTTCTCGAAAATTCTATGCATCTTATTCTCTAGCAAACCGATACATCGTATACTAAAATTGTGAAAAGAAAAATATGATGAAGGCTAAGATTGTCGTACATTTTCATTTGTGCCATAAAACATGTGCACACTGCGTGTTGGTTCTGTTTGTTGTGCAAAAATAACATCCCCACTCGCGTATTTAGTGATAAGTATTCCCTTGCGAAACATAAAGTGATGGTTTTTCGTGATATTTTAGATTTTCTATGAAGAAAGGTTTTGTTCTTCTTCAAAAATCAAACACTGAACATATTATGCATTTTCTTTTTGTACTTATCTTATTAACTTATGAAGCTAATAAAACACAGCAAGTAGCCTTTTATGCAGTCCTATTTTAGTTTACTTTTATATTTACACATAAAATACGTTTATTATGTTACATTTTATCGCATATACTAATTGCCCTTGTCCAAAATTTCAGAACCACCAGTGGAAATTGTTTATTTGTATACCTTTCCAAGCTTTGCTAGAGATGAAGGCAAGGAAGCCCACGAAACAGTTCCATCAGTCAATCTTCTATTACTGCTAGGAATAACCTTGACCAAGTTTCCAGCCAGTCCATTGGTAGCAACTTCTGATGTTTTCTTTCCGATAGAAGAACGCTGCTTCTTTGCCTTATCAGAATCATCGATAGATCCATTTGAGATAACTTTCTTAGCAGGTGTGTGGACCTTATCGTCTTTAGTTGACGGCTTGTCATTTGTTGACGGTTTTCTCTTTGAAACCTGCAAATGTTTGAGACATTTTATATATAGGATAATTAAAGAACCTATATCAAGGTGCTACAGGTGAGTTCATATTAAATTTCAGATAAATATATAAAACTAATTGAGAAAAGTGAGCCATTAAGCACATCCAGAGTCCTACTCCTATGGTCTAGTTTGAAGTGTAAACTGAGAATAATTGCCAAAGACCCAATTTCTTGTTTGTCATTGTTAATAAGATACGCCAATATTTTCTCAACCTAACATTTTGGTGGTCTCTTTATAAAAAGACATGTCACTAATTTTTTAGGCTAGCCTCGAAGCAAACATGCTTGGACTACTGACTATGTGCACACCCTACATACTATGTGAAAACTTGTGCAGAGCTTACTCTTGCAAACCTTAATAGACAGTTGAAGTCTAAAAAAAATTGATGTATCCTTTTTGAAAAAGAAAATTTCGCCTAAGAATCTAACATTGAGCACATAAAGTGGGAGGAAGATAGTGAAGATCATTTAAATCGAGGGGAAATTGAAGATGACAAATCAAACTAGTCTACACCTTCTCTAAATCTAAGGGTTGGGACATCCAAAACATAGAGAAGAGAAGTTAGACCTAGAATTCAATCGTAAAAAAGAGAAGGTACTTTATTAGATCAAGAATGCAAATGTACACGAAAAAATAAGAAACAAAACTAATAAAACTCACAGAACTACTTCGAACTTCAGATTTCATGTCAGTTTTGACTCCCCTTGAGCTAGAATTCTCCCTACCCTTTACCTCTACACCTCCTTCCCAGCTTCTTCTCAAAGCCTTCGGCCCCAAATCAATCCCATGAATAAAATTCCCTATAGGGTTTCCTACTGACAACTTCTTCCCTGCTGTTGTCACCTTAAGAACAGCAGCTGCTTTCTCCATCAACCCCACACTTGTAGATTTCTCAGACCCTTTCTTCGAATGTTGCTTCACCCCATTAGAGAACTTTTCGAAAGTACTAGGCAATGAATAGCAACTAGTTGGAGATGAAGGGAATCTTGAGTTTGAAGATTTTGGTCTCCCTGGTGATTCTTTCTTATCGATCAAATTTAAGGAATGTTTCGTTAAAGACTTCGATCTATCGAGAAGTTCTCTCTTCTTATCAGTTTCATCAGGTGTAGACATGCCATTCAGTTTAATCGGCTTGACTTTTTCTCTCTCGGTTGTCGAATTATTGTTCGATGGCCTTGAAGGTGTTTTAGTTTTCTCTATTGGGTTCGGTCCGGAAGAACTAAAGCAAAGAGAATGTGTGGCAACTAAATCTTCTGGTGTGCCAATACATGGATGACGACCCGGGACAGGTCTTACCCCTTGAAGGATTGGAACAGGGGAAGCAGCTTCTAGCCTTTCGACATGAATAAACTGACCCAATTGAAGTTTGTCACTGAGAATTAAGTCATCGTGTTCATCGGGTAGAGCTACATACGTTGAATGAGATGAATCCGATACCTTTAAATAGAATCCTTGGTTGGTAAATAAGTCTGCTCCAGCAAGTGCTGGGACAATGCCAACAACCTGAAGCAACGAAGAACGATGTTCACCTGCAACCTTTACATCAGTGTTCATATGCTGTAGGAGTTTCAAAAGAACACCCGGAACCAAACTCGCCATTAATTCGATCTTCAAAAAGCATTCCTCTTCAAACCCAGATTAAGAAAACCAACCTAATCCACACAATTCAGTTTGCATAAGATATCAGATGACGAAAGGAAAGTAACTACCAATTCTAGGTTTAATGAATGGTATCTTGAGAACCCACTATGAGATCAAGAAATCTGAAGAAAGTAAAAATTCTCAAAACCCAGATAAAAAATTCCAAAATAACAGGAGTTAATAACTCTTAAATCCCAGATCTGATAACTCTGATAGCAATCTATCTCTATGCAGAATAGATGATGAAAGTTTCAGCTTTTTGGGGAGGTAAATTTGATGGATCACCAACCACCAACCTCATTAATGTTTTATATGTACTACTGATACTGAAAACTCACAAAAATATATTTCATGTGTTGAGACATTTAATCAATTACAACTAAAATAAATAGTCTATTCACCAACCCTAAATAAGAAAACAACTTCATTCATTAACCAACAAAAAAAAATGAAAACAACAAAATACCTCTCTGATTTAAACAACCCATGTGGCCAAACTCAAAATAGAAATCAAACATCTATTTGAAACAAATGTGGAGATCTTTGATAACTCACAAACTCAGTATGATTATTTTCTATGATAAGACTTGAAGAAGTTCAAGGGAAGAACATTTTTTTTCAGGGGTGTTTTGATGGATTACAACTAGAGTATAGGAAGCATATAAAAATGCAATAATAAGTGAAACCCAAATATGAAATAACCCAAGTTTAGTAGGTTATAGGGTAAGAACCTGAAGATGGAGATATCTCTGATTCAGTATTGAAGTTGCTAAGGAGCTTGCAAAGTATAGAGAGAGAGAGAGAGAGATGAAGCAAATGATGAATCTTATTGCTTGATTCAAGCAAAATAAAGCTGTAAAATAGAATCTGACACACACCCACAATAAACCTAATCTGACACTTATTTTTTGGCAATTTAAAACTTGGGTTTGATTGGATTTGGATCAAAAGTAGAAATAAAAATTTGGGTTTGAATAGGAAATGCAAATCAAACCCATATGAGAGAGAAATCAGTAGAAGAACTAGTTATAAAGAGAGAGAGAAATGAACTCTTTACAGAGAATTAGTTCTTGTCTTGAAGCTTTATTTTTTGGTATTTTACTTGGTTTTAGATTTTTTAATTATTGTTATACTGAATTATTTAATATGCATGTAAATGGGGGCATGTGAACGGTTAGCAGTTGTCGGCTACCTAAAGTGTGTCAGATTCCGGTGAGGGAAGTAACACCGGAGTCAGTTTCCGTCAAGATTCTGCTTAGTTGACCAGTCTTTATTGACTCGTTCTCCAAAACCTGACAATTTACCCAATGGGAACCCTGTGGCTGTGGCTGGACTTTCCCACATTCCGAACCACATGTGGATATAGGGGGGTATATGAAAAGGAAAGGCGAATGTTGTAGAGAGAGCAGAAAAGTTTCCGGGAAAGACGGTGGAAAACCCAAAAAACTAAAACCAAACACACCTCATAAGTCGCGTGGATAAAGTCGCCAGTCTGATGTCACCGGCGGCGGCCGACTACTTCATCATCTTTCTCTCTCTCTCTCTCTTCACCCTCTATTCTCTCTTTCGTCTCTCTCTTATCTCTTATCTTTTTCTCTCTTTCTTCTATCTCCGGCGAAGGGGAGCAGCCCCTTCGCCAGAGCAAACCAGATGAGTACATCTGGTTTGAAGATCAAACCAGATCTACTCGTCTGGTTTGGTTTCCAGACGAATCTGGAAACTTCCGGCGAAGGGGCTTCGCCGGAGATGAAGAGGACAGAAAAAAAAATTGTCGTCGGAAATGGTGGCAATAGGTGAAAGAGAGAAGAAGATGAAAAGTATTAGGTTTTGGTTGTTTGGGAGAAACAAAAAATTGTAATTTTTTTTTTCTACCCAAAACATCACACCCCGAAAAATTTCTTTATTTCCCCGTAACACCCGCCAAAGGAAAATGATGTAACCACTCAATTTGTAGGCAGATTTTGGTCCCAATTATAAATTTACATTAAGATTGATTCTTGAACTTCATTTTGATTTGTGTTGTGTATCATGAGAAAATCTGGTATGTTCTATCACTACTCATATAAAAAATGATATTTCGTTCCGCTTTCAGTATAATTTTAGGTTGATAGCCATACCAAAAGGGTGAAGATTTGAGTGGAGAAACTCAATTTGTTTCCCTCTGTTCCTCACCCTTCCCTACCCGACTATTGATCTAAAGTTATAGCAGGCAGTCATGTCGACTACTAGTGTTGTACATGTACAAACATCAAATAATGTCTAACAACTTACACAACGAACGGACTACTTTTACGGACTTTGGCGGCGAGTAGTAGATATGCCTATCCATTGTTACATTAAAATAGTTCCAATCTATTTTTTCATAATGAGGGGTGTAATTTCGTTCATATTGTACTAATTCCGTAATTTAATGTAGTTGAGAGTGACTCCTAGAAAGTAAGCAAATTTGTGGCCGGACTGAGCTATTTAATTGAAATGAAGTAGTAATTCATACACAATTTTTTGTATCCATAATGTGCCTGCCTTCTAAAGTTAGTTCTAACATCACACCAATGGATAATTTAATAAAAGATAAACAATTTAAATGTTGACATGTTATATTTAGAAATAAAATTTAGGATGGCTTGCGCTTAATGGGAGATAATGGAAGATGCTAGGCGCAGAGCCGTCCTGGGCATTTGTAAATTTACATGCTTACACTCCTCGTATGGAGCAGGGTTAGCAGGTCGGGTTTAAGCCTGCTCCAGCCATCCAACTCACAACCTAATGTGAAAATGTAAGTTGACTAGCTAGTCCAAAGTTGCCGAGGTTGTACACTAAGAATTTTCCATGTTTAAATGGTAAATACCAATGTTCATTTCAATATATTGTTAAGGGTGTCTTAGACTAACTTCACCTCAGATGCGAATGCTAATCAAAGAAACTTCTGAGAATAGTCCTCCTCATACGAATGGCATCGCATAATAATAAAAAAAACAGATCATATACAGAATATATCTATTTATTGTTTATTGATTTTGAGTCAAATGTCCAAAATATTCTTTCAACAAAAAAAAAAACTTAAATATGTAAATCTCAACGGGCAATTTCTTATGTAATCTTTCCTGAAAGTTCCTTCGCGTCGCGTTTGGTTAGGATTAGTCTCCACAATTTTCTCCACTTTTAACTCTCCACAATTTCCTCCAATATCTAAAATTAAGGTTTTATTTTAAGAGACTACCAAATCCAAAAAATCTGTCTTTATTAGAGTCTGTAATTTACTTAGCTTAAGCACTCACGTACTAAAGTTTAAAACCCCCACATTTCGTATATTAATATTTAATTCCCAGATGAAATCGGAGTAATTTGTTATTTGTATCTCAATTAACTTGCCTTCTACCAATTGTCAATGAATAATGAGAGAAAACACCTCTCTAGTCTCTATTCATTTCATCTTTAAAAGCCGTAATTAGTTTTATCTTGAGCACATTTCAACCATTTTATGGAGATTTAAACTGCAAGAATCATCGACTCTAACAACAATTGCATTAGCTACTTGCGTAGAATAAATTCACCGTGAACCAACAGAGTTAATGAATTATCTCTTGTATTTACAACCTTGTCAACCTTTATCATGGACATATACATCTTTCCTTTAATTAATGTGGGGTTGAAACTTGGAAGTGTCCATGAACTACATCTTTCATAAATTTAGTCTACTAACATGACAGTGACCCGACATCTTGTTACTAAGCTATATGAAAGTTATGAGCTAAAGCTTAACTTTTAAGGGGATATGCCACCATTTGAATGTGTTTAATAGCCATTAGTTTGTAACTTTGTATTCAATTTATAGGTTTTTTTATGTCTTATTTATCTGTAAATACTGCCATAGATTTTTGGAATTTATGTCAACACCTTGGAACCACTTGGGCTACCAACTGTTGACGTTGTTTATTAGTTCTGCTCCTTAACAAACTGAGATGGTTAATAAAATATGAAGATGTAGTTCGCTATATATCTAAATACGAAGATGTAGTTGGATATGTACTTGTTTTGCTTTATTTGTTGGCAAATAATGATAATTTGTCTACATATATGATAAAAAGTCCCATATGTGAAAATATTAACAAATCACCAAAGGAGAACAAAAATCCAATCATTTAACAAACAAAATGGAAAAGTCTTATCTGGTAGAGACTATGTTGAACTAAAAAGTGAACAAGTGGTTAGCATTATAGAGGAATGTGAAGGGGAGAGCACATGGAGCATGTGTTTATATGGACACCCACCATTTGCTATTATTGTGTACTACTCTTGATCTTATTGTTAACCTAGAAGAAAGACAAGAAAACCTTTTCTTTCCAATGGATTGCTTTTGAACCACCTATTTTACCTTCCTATTATAGCGTCCCTTTGGCAATATTGAATATTCTTTTACTCAAAAGTTTTATATGTGTGCAACTTAAACTTTCGTTTGAGGAATCAATTTCTGAACTGAAAGACATATCTTAATATGCTGCCTAACACTTCCACCCAAACAACTTTAAGTTGGTCAATAGTCTTTAATCATCTACCAAAAGAGCTTCTCCAATATATACATGATAAATCGTATTTTTAAAAGTATGCATTAAACACGTAAAGAAATACCTTCAGTTATTACTTCCCTGTTTTTAGAAAGTACGGAGCTGATAGGGTGACTCCCCATTACATTCCATAGTGTACTACCTCTAATAGAACAAGGAGTATTTTAATCTTTTCACAATCTGAAAACATTGTAAAGAGACTAAAATACACTTCGTCTTATTAGCCACCTCAACAATGACGTAAGCCAGGGAGTACACGAAGAAGTACCCCAATCATTTTTTGTAGAAATTATACTTGAAAAAAATGAAGTGTTAACAGTGTTAAAGGCGCATCTTTCTCTGACATTTTCTTCCTAGAATTTTGGTAGGAGGAGGGGCCTTTCTGTCGCTGACTGAGCCCATAAAATGATGAAGCCCATTCCATTTCAAGTAAAAGCCCATCAAGGGCTTCTTCTTCTTCATCCTCAACCTTAATAGTAATACTAGGGTTTTGCTTTGAGGATTTTGCAGTTCAGGTGGAAGAACAGAACCATTATTCATCCTCTCCGATCAAATCCTCGCCGCAAGACTCTCTCTCTCTACGTAGACTTTTATAATTTAAGCGGGAAATGTTCCACTAGGCATTTCTACTTTATTTTTTTCATTTCGTCACTACTATTCTAGGGATTAGGGTTTAAAGCTCTCAATTTATTTACGATCATTGTTGTCTTGTAAGAACCATTCCTCAGAAACAGTTGCTTCTGGGCGCCGTCTAACTCGGTTGGCTCAGATTCTTTTTTTTCTCTAACCCTTTCGACCAACACAAAAACCCAAGTTAGGGTTTTCTTTTCTCTCTTGTTCGAGATCAACAACAGCACCAAGGGAGAGTGAAGTCTTCCACCTCCACTCGATTCTCTCTCTCTCTCTCTCTAGAGTCTAGATCTTCTGACGAGCAGCCCTAACGCTGGTGAACTTCTTCTTCCCTCTCTTCACTCGATTTTCTCTCTTTAGATTGTTATTTTTTCCAGCATAGATCTTGGTACAGTTTTCCTGAGTAATGGAACCAGCTACTGAAACTGAAAGAGCTTCTTTTTGGCTATTTGGTCTATTGAAAATCAATTATGAAATATTTGAATTATTTCCAGTAAAATGATAATCCCCTTTTGTTTGATTAAGTGATTTTGCATATTAACCCAATTTATTGTCCCTGGGAATACTATGAGTGAACTAAAAATTGGGATTTCTTTCTTCAAGTTATTGAGATCAATGATTTAGAAAGATTGGTTACTATCATTATTAGGGTTCCGTTTGTAGATTGCCTATTTGGATGGGGAGAATAATGTTAAACTTGAATTACTTAGACGATTAGTGTTTTATCTTTATAACTTCTTCATTATGATTGTTTATACTTTATAGTGTGTTTTCCTTGTTTAGTCGATGTTATTTTTTTTCTCGTAGTTGCAGTGTTTAATTGATTGATTTTGGATATAGTTACTACTTTTTTCTTTGGTGGGTTCTCTGTTGGAGTTGCATTTTTTGATTGACAAATGTTGAACCCTGTCGAATAACATATTAACGACTACTTTTCTATTTCACATCTCTCGAGTTTCGAAAGAAGCATTCTAATTATGTTCTTGTTAGGATGGATAAGGCTTAGTAACAAAATGGTGGTGTTTAGTAGGTCTTGATTGAGTCTGGTGCCAATGGCTTTCGTGTAAACCCATTGATGGTTATTCTACACATGCATATTTAGGCTGATCTTCCCTCCTTGCAAATTATACCCAAAATATTTTACTTCAGAAATTAGAAACACAAACACTTTGATGTGTTGCAAGTTTTAAAGAAACAGATTATCTCATGTAATATAATTTGTATGCTGTCTTCCTTTTTCTGTAATACTTGCAAAGCAATATAATTGTTGTGAACATCTAGAGATTGCCGATCAACTGTTTTCTTTTCTAGATATTTGGTTATCAAGTTCTTATTTCTTCAACATATTCATCATCCTCTAGTCCTCCCTTGAATGAAGTTCTGTTGTCCATAAAAGCATATTTAACATCCCCCTGATATAGGCAAAAAGAAGATCAAGCAAAAACTTGCAGTAAAATAGTCACCGTGTTAGCCGGGAGTGTGCTTCGGTGGGCTTGATGTATTTGTTATAACATGAATCTCTTGTAGCTACTCCAAACCAAGCAATGACTTTCTTTTCTTTTGTTGGTCAGTGCAGGCGGTAGGGAAGAATGAATGCTTTTAAGGCTTTCAAAGCGTCTGTTCCGATTGCATGGAGTCCAAATCTATATATAACGCTGGTGAGGGGAATACCAGGGACGAGGAGGCTTCACAGGCGGACACTCGAGGCACTGCGCTTACGTAAATGCAACCGAACTGTTATGCGGTGGAACACACCTACTGTCAGAGGAATGCTTCAGCAGGTTCATATAGTCGACCTTATGTTCTTGTTTCTTTTATGTATCGAGTTTATACAGTGTTTAAATAACAACAATCAATGTTCGAAAATACGGTTTTAAGCCTCGCGGCGGTGGGCTCTCAAAAAGCGAAGGGGTGCCTCGAAGCGTATGCCTCGATGCGTAAAATACGTAGTTTTATATATATATAGAAAAATAATTTCAAAGAGTGTAAAAACATAACATGACATAGTTTTACTACCAATTTACCATGATATAAAGTCTCAATTCGGTTGGGTTACGCATAGTTTTACTACCAATTTACCATGATATAAAGATACAAGTGTAAGAGCAAGAAATTGATGGCCAAAGCTTGCGACTCGATTCGGTTGGGTTACGCATCGAAGCGAAGCGCGCCTCGATGCGTCCGCTTCAATCGCTTTTTCAAACATTGACAACAATCACAACGGAAATCATGGTTGTTTTCATCAATGATGGTCCTCCATCATTTCCTTCTATACTATTATTGTTGAGAAAATCATTTTGTTCCACGTGGTAATTATATCACTATAACACCCATTTTTTCTATTATAATTGATTTAAACTATCAAATAACTATTTTATTTTTAATAAGATAATAAGAAGACGGACAGTTGGGTTGATTGTTTTGTTTACCGTTTTTTTGCGTTGTAATCGTTTTGCCCTCTTTCCTCTACACGTTGTTTGGGTTAAAACACTATTAGAACGACATCCTTTTTCCTGTTGCAAAGGGCATGGCGTGTTAAAC
>NW_028238525.1:37500-47500 GCF_041429995.1 Eschscholzia californica | reverse complement strand
GTTTGATTAAGAGTTGTTTTCAAGTTTTGGAAACTTTTGAAAAACAAAGATTTTTGGAATTTTAGAAGTGTTCTAAAAAGAAGTGTTTTGAGTTTTGGGAAACTCTCAAAACAAAATTTGGAAATTTTAAAAGTTTCTACAAGTTTTGTAAAAATTTTAGAAGTGTTCTAAAAGATTTCAAAATTTTAAGAAAAGTTTTAAATTTGGAAAATAGCAACTTAGAGTTGCAAAAGAAAAAAAGAAAAAAATTTTTGGAAACTAGGGTTTTGAAAAACCCTAGTGTCCGGCCAGGAAGCTTCCTGGCCGGACCGGGAGCTCCTGGATGCGTCCTCTGGACGCATCCAGAGCAGCTGCTGAGACGCGTCTAGGACGCGACCAGCAGCTGCGACAGAAGCTTCTGGACGCGTCTTGAAGACGCGTCCAGAGCAGCTGTTGGGACGCGTCTTGGAGACGCGACCAGCAGCTGCGGAGGGAGCTTCCTGGACGCGTCTAGGACGCGTCCAGAGCACTCGACCAGACGCGCCTTGGAGACGCGTCTGGGAGGTTCTGGGTGTCTCGGACTAGTCCGAGACACCTAGTGCTGGTCCGGTCCAGCATCAGACACGTCTAGGACGCGTCTGGTACATGGACTAGCGTCCTGGCTCCGGCCAGGACGAGACCAGGCCTTGATAGGCTTCGGCCAGGACATGCCGGCCTATGGGCCGTGCTATGTCCGGACCTTGTCCGAGCCCTTTTCTGGGCTTGGGCCGGGACTTGTCTAGGACTTGTCCCGGGCTTTTTCGAGGCTTTTCGGACCATAAAAAGGAACCATCATTCGAGTGGGAGTTTTTGCCAAAATTTCTTCCGATTCCAACCAAATAATTCCAAAATCAATCCGGGCCATCCAGAAGGCCAAAACGGATTTCTCTTTAAATTGATTTATGAAATCATTAAGAATCGAACCAATGTTTTTCCGAAATTGACCCGGGCTTTCAAAACCCGAAACGGAGTTTTTCTTAAAGATGATTTTAGAAATCATAAAAGATAAAACCGGAACGCACCACTAGTTGAATTCTTCGAATTTAGACTTAAGGTCCGTAATGTGACATGTGATGTCAACAAAAGTATCTCCCAAGATAATCATGCATATATAATTCTTAGCCTTGATATATTATATGATTGCATGTGATGTGAATGCGGGAAACTAGTATGGCCATAGATTTATATCTTTATTCTTGTTTTAAGCACGGATGGGTGCATGCTTTGTAATTAATTTTAATTTCAAGTTTATACGATCTGCGAATCGTTAGAGTCTTGTAATTAGAGTTTAGGGTCAATGAGTCCATTGAAGAAAACTCAAGGATGGAATCCAAAGGCGAGTGGGAGAAATCAATGGAGGTTCAAGGATGGAGATCTAGACGAACCAAAAGGCGAAACAAGAAGAAAACCAAAGGAGATTAGATCTTCTAGGTTAGGGGCCATACTAGGATCCATGTCTGCTTGATTTACTTTCTCGCGCGCATTTACTTACTTATTTACGCTTTATGTCGTGGATGTTAGTTAGGCTAAATAGTTCACTATAACAAACGCCAGACTAGCGTAAAAGTCCCCAAAAGTAATCTTGAGTAATCGCCTATCCAGATTAAGACACTCGTTGCGCCCTTGTTCGAGGAAGGTGGGTCGGCCTTCGCAGAGTACCTCCTCTACCTTGGGACAATGCGGGTAGGTCTATAGAAGAGGCCTACACGTCTAAATGGTTCTACTCAACGAGATCAGCAAGAGAGTCTTGGATACTCGAGGCAAAAGGATAGATTAGTCATTCATTAATGAAATCTATCAACCAAGAGTCATAAGGTATGATCAGTGAAGTAGTTCACTCACCCGGAACGACGAAGTCAAAGGGTAGGGCCTTCGTCCGCTTTACTCCGAAGAACTGGGGTCTTGGAATCACTTATTCAATCGGGGACAATTTTATATTGAATAATGTGGGAAAACTAAGTTTTTCAAAATGATAACGAGTTTTAAAACTTTGCCATTTCTTTATGTAGTTTTAAGATGACACAAACGATTTCAACATTGAATCACACCTAAGGGAGGTGCTGATCCACTTCCTAGAATGGAAGAATGAATCTGAGAATAGTTCTCAGATTCAAAAGGAAGGTCACTAGAATACCCAATCCCAATGTTGACTCATACAAGAGAAGGTCAAAAGCCATTTGCAAGCAATCGTATAACATTCTCTTTGGAAGAGTAATAAATGCTAGCATAACCATTAAGACAAACTAAGGAAGAAATTCCTACAGAAGTCATAAATGGAGAGGTACGAGACCTCCAAGGCAATCTGAAAGTCATCCTAAGGGAAGACAACAGAATACATCTATCACCCAATTCAATATCGATTGAACAGAGATTGATAAAGACCTTAGATGAGTCACTCAGGTTGTTACAAACAAACTGAGCAGAACATACGGGAATATCCAGTCTAAGAAAGGTTCTTGAGACTTGGTACAAAGAATCTAAGAAAGAGATCTTGAGATTCAAAAAGGCAAAAGGATCAGTCAAGTGAGACAAACATTTGATCAAAGAAAAGCAGTTGCCGAGTACATGATCAAGAGTATTCCTCCTTACTGTGAATGTTTCTAAAACAATGGCTAGACCATTTAAAAGGAAACTACCTTTAGCACCTGGAGGATAAAAGGAATGGAATTATGAATTCCGGTTCCGTATCCTTGCTAACAAAGTTAAAAACAAGTATCGTAAAATTCCTCCATCAGGTATTTAAGACCAGATGAGCGGCTCAGTGGGAGCTTAAGGAAATTACATACTTGACTAAAAGAAGTAAAGATCCAAGAGGGAGCAGAAGCAGTAATGCTGGGGATGCTGAAAGGGATCAAAGTCTTCTTTTAGACACTGATCTAGCTTAGAACTTAATAGTGATTATTTTGTTCTTCTAGAAACATATGATGTTTTAAACCAGTGGTAAAATTAACTGAAGGTTAACATTGATAATGGCTAAAATCAAGAGATTCAAACTCATTAAACTTCAGCATTGTCAATTAGGTCTTAAGGACTGAATTGACAAAGTCGCCCTTTTCAAAAGGCATAGAGACTGGTAATCTATTAGGACTCATACAGTGTTATGCAGACCTATAAGTTTACTTGCAGAAGCTAACGAGAGAAACTTCAAATACGTACTCTGACAACTTCATGAAGTATGGAAACGTACAAATCATAAAATATAAGTCGGAATGTTTGAAAGGTTCAAACAAAGTACAAACCGAAGTAAAAGAATCATTTTGACAAGAGAGTTTAAGTCATCCGATTAGATTGGAGTGATAAAAACTTGAGTCAAATACTAAATAACCATCAAAGGAGTTGAGAAAACGTTTCCCAACTCGCTCCATGGAACACATCTGAGGGATGGTGGATTCAGTGGGAGTAATCGAACATTGTTATGCATAATTCGATCAAAGATGGGTTTAAGCCAGTCTTCCGAATATTTTGGGACATATTCTATAAACGATTGTTTTCACACTTACCAAAGTCCGTCTAACAGCTAAGCTTGTAAAAGCATTACAAAACTAGCTAATATCTGACGCAATTTCTTTTTGAAAGAAATTTGGGCTTCTTCCATAACCAATCAAGAGAACAAAGTGTTTGTTGCTCATGATAGTATTCTTCTAATAATTAGCACACCTAGTAGTCTGGGAGAAAACACTAATTATTACAAGAATAAGTGGGAGAAAAGTACAAGTCGATTTAATTCGATCATGATAAAAATCATGGAGGGTCATGAAGAACAATCATGAAACTTGTACAAGACGATTAAATTCGACCAAGAGCAACAAACTGCGACTCCTTGGAAAAGGAAAGGTTAAAGATATGATCTTGTAAACCCACCGCACAAATGCGAATGTCATTCGCAGGAGAACTCTCAAAGCGAGTGAAAGTGTCTCTAAAGGTATATCTCAAAGTAGTTGAGATAAACTCCAAGTTGTTGTTCAAAAGCCCTGAAAGGTCAAAATAAAATCTCAAAGACACAGAAAATAAAGGTTATTTCTGAAGAGATAAAAGACCTGCGCAGAAACGGAAACTGACTCTAGATTTTGACTAGAAGCCAAAATCATCGTGGAATCCATATCTCGTCAAGACATGAAGCTTGATAATTTAAGTCAACAGAAGACCTAAATTGGTTTTCCAAAATAGAAAACTGAGAAGGATGGAAACATTCATGTTTCCCGAAACGAGACAAGAAGAATAAAGATTCTTCCAATCAAGTTATGTCCACAAGCATGCTTAAGAAATCTATCGACGGATTAAAAGCACGCAAGAGTTAGAATCTTCGATTCAAAAGGCAATCAAAGAAGTTTGATTCCTGAGGAATGAAGAAAATCTTGAATCACGAAATTTCAAGAAGGTAAGTGGGAGTAAACAAACCTTCCGGGTCCGTATGCAGAGTACATACAAAAGATTGAGTACGACATAAGGTGTTGTATAACAGTAACGAACTGACTCAATAAAGGACCACACACAAAAGGATAAAATGCCATTTTGGGCATCTGAAGATCTATAAGCATAGATCAAAAGGATGATAGGATTAGAGAGACTCAGTACGCTGAGATGCTTGAGATCCGAAACAGAAAATCTAAGACTCGGAAAGTCTAAAAGAATTTCGACCCAAAAACTCATGACAGAGGGCGTTGCAAAAATCGGAGTCTGAAAAGACACCGATGAGCTAGCACGCATGAGAGAGACATTTATGTTCGAAAACATAAAGTCAATCATGTTGGACATGATTAGCATTTAAACATCCGAATTCGGATTGGAAAACCGAAACACTACTTAGTACATCCTAGAAGGCTAAAGGATGAAGTAGTACAAAATTGAACATGTCATCGTAGCAAACTTTCAGACATGGAAGGAAAGTAGGCTAAAAGTGTTTAAGCCGGGAACTGTTGCAAATACTACATAAAGAATTAAAAGCCTTAACTCTAGTAAAAGTTATTAGAAATTATCAAGGTTGAAGATAACCGTCTTCAAATTAATTGATAATTAGCAAAGTTTAAAACCGACTACCACGGTAGTCAAACTGAACTGTCACCTAAGACATAGTATGAGATTCATACACAGTCTAAGGCATGAGGTATAATTTTAAACCTCGACGAGTAAAACTGAGTGGGTAAAAAGAGTTTTACGGAAGAGGCTCAGATTTACAACTCTCGTTATCAGAAATAATAGAGTTATTTCACAAGTCGTCTAAATTTGGTTTAGTATTTAAACGACAGTCCATTGATGATAAAACATTCCGAATAGGTTTGTCAGATACGTGATCTGATGAATGAAACCCTATTAAGTGAACTTGGAATATTTATTATCAAATCCCTGGTCCAGGTCATTGCATGGACAACAATGACTCACGAAGACTAGCACGGGAGTCGATGGGATAGCGCAGTTTCATGGGCTATAGGAATAGTATATTCTATTCGACTACGTGGGTGTGTAAAAGGTTTATACACTGGATAACCCTCAAATGAGAAGTACATCACTCGTGATGAACGTCAATACTTCTCATAAAGACAATTGGAGAGATTCCTCAAAACATGAGTGCTCCACTCATCTTATGTAAGGAATGCCCGACTTTGGTTCCGTTAAACGCCGCGCCGTAAAAGGAGGTTATAAAGGCGGACACTGGGAAGGACAGGATAGACATGAAGTTAAGTGGGAGCGCAAGAATGGATTGTGTCACCCTAATCACATTAGGTACAAAGTGTCTCAAGGCCACTTGATGAGTAGCAACTGAAAATGCGTGGCCGCGCTCAAACGGATTAAAAGTTAATCGTTTGTCTTTTACAGTTGTACTCGGATATCAAGAAAGTCTGAATGACGTGACGTATCAGATGGGATACTAAATTGACACGGGAATCGAGGCATTGCACTTGTTCTAAGTCCAAGTGGGAGTCTGAAGGAGTTGAAGGAGATGTCCTTCGACCAAGGTGACAATGCGAACAATTTGTCGGATAGGACAATTGATGTGGAAGATCATCAAGTCCGATTGATTTAGGGATCGTAGAGTTGTAGCTAGAGACCAACTACGATCGTCGAATTACGAAGTAATTCGCGGCTAACTTCGATCGGATCCTACAACGGGTTACACATAAGAGTGACAAATTGATCTAGGATATGACTAGTGGGAGTGAGATATAATCATGGGAGTGTCCCATAAACATATCTCATAGGCCTAAAAAGGAATTAGGCAAAGATAGTACAAAAAGGCCAAAAGCAGGGTTTTTGGGCCTAGGCCGATTCGGGCACTTTTAGGGCTCGGATTGGGCTGATTTTTGGAGGGACGTTTCCTTATGTTATGAACATTAAATCTGCCAATTTTGGCTGGGTTTGGACGTCATCTCCTTAGGGAATTGAGAAAATACCAATAGTTGCTATTTTCGACTATTTCCCTAAATCTTATTCTAAAGGGTGTTTTGGGAAACCTAAAAGGAGGTGGATTCTTATTAGGGTTCTATATAAACACTCTTAGGGCAGAGAATAAGGTGTGGAATTTCTCTCTAAGCTTTCTTACTCTACCACATCAAGTAGAGAGGAGAAAGTGAGCTAATTCCCATTAACTATCTATCTAGTCAAGCAAGAAGAAGGTCTTCTTATTATCCAACCACCATTGGTGTGCTAGCTATACAACAAGGTGGGAGATCAAATTGATTGCTCGTGTCCCAAGTAGAGGAGCTACACTTGAAGCTCTTGGTCTTCTTCAATCAATTCAACTAGTTTGAGGGAAAAGCGATTAAGGTAATCCACTATCTCCATTAGATTAATTACTAGTTTTGCATGTGATCCTGGGAATACTAGTGTAGACATTAGATGTCATATTTCCGCTATAAACACTAGTAGAAGGGTATAAAACCCTACAGCGCTTGGTTGAAAAGCCAGTGGCGCGAAGCTACCGTGTGCAGGATTATGACTGAACGCCTCTAAGTCAGAATCCAGGCTAAAGAAGCGGCGCGCTCGCCCGCAGTCCCATTGCCGACCTGCAGTAGGGGCCCTCGGGCCCCCAAAGGCACCTGTCAGGGGACGTCCCCCCGCGGCGGACGAGCCGCGAGGGGCGCCCCGGATTGTTATTCCCACGGGACAGCGGGTAGAATCCTTTGCAGACGACTTAAATACGCGACGGGGTATTGTAAGTGGCAGAGTGGCCTTGCTGCCACGATCCACTGAGATTCAGCCCCGTGTCGCACCGATTCGTCCCCCCCTCCCCCCCCAACACTTAACCCCATTTACCCAACAACACATACATCATCCCCTTAAATATATTTTGCACGTTTTCCGCTACCGGGCTACGTGTGTATTTTTCCCGCAGGAGGTGTGCGCCCGCTCACTAAAATGTCCATGCCTTAGTGTTGGAACGCACCAAGTCCCACTAAGATGTCCCTGCCTTGGTGTCCCGCAAAGGGTGTTGGAACGCACCAAGTCCCAATAAGATGTCCATGCCTTGGTGTCCTACAAAGGGTGTTGGAACGCACCAAGTCCCACTAAGATGTCCCTGCCTTGACGCACCCATGTCCCGACCCTTGGTGCCTAAGAAGCATAAGATGGCCCATGTGATGTCCCATGCCACGACCCTTGACGCCTAAGAATGTCCCATGCCCCGACCCTTGATGCCTAGGAATGTCCCATGCCGCGACCCTTGATGCCTAAGAATGTCCCATGCCGCGACCTTGCTGCTCGGGCATCCCAGGATGCGTCCCATGCCAATGCCTTGCTGGTCGGGCATACCGGGATGCGTCCCATGGCGTCCCGTGCTGTCCCATGGCGTCCTGTGCTGTCCCATGGCGTCCCGTGCTGTCCCGTGCTGTCCCGAGCCTTCCGAAGGCCGTCCCGAGCCTCACCAAGGCCGTCCCGTGCTGTTCCATGGCGTCCCGTGCTGTCCCATGGCGTCCCGTGCTGTCCCGAGCCTTACTAAGGCCGTCCCGAGCCTCACCAAGGGCGTCCCGTGCTGTCCCATGCCGTCCCGAGCCTTACCAAGGCCGTCCCGTGCTGTCCCATGCCGTCCCGAGCCTTACCAAGGCCGTCCCATGGCGTCCCGTGCTGTCGCATTTTGTCCCGAGCCTTAGTAAGGCCGTCCCATGCGCGTCCCGTGCCGTCCGAGCCTCACCAAGGCCGTCCCATGGCGTCCCTTGCTGTCGCATTTTGTCCCGAGCCTTACTAAGGCCGTCCCATGCGCGTCCCGTGCCGTCCGAGCCTCACCAAGGCCGTCTCATGGCGTCCCGTGCCGTCGCATTTTGTCCCGAGCCTTACTAAGGCCGTCCCATGCGCGTCCCGTGCCGTCCGAGCCTCACCAAGGCCGTCCCATGGCGTCCCGCGCTGTCCCATGCCGTCCCGAGCCTTACCAAGGACGTCCCGTGCTGTCCCGAGCCTTACTAAGGCCGTCCCAGGCCGTCCCGAGCCTTACCAAGGCCGTCCCATGGCGTCCCGTGCTGTCCCATTTTGTCCCGAGCCTTACTAAGGCCGTCCCATGCGCGTCCCGTGCCGTCCGAGCCTTACCAAGGCCGACCCATGCCTTACCAAGGTCGTCCCATCGATCTCGGAGGAAGTACATCATAACATCGGAATACACCCCGACATCGATATCGGAGAAAGTACATCATCATAACATCGGATCGGATGCGTATCCGTCCAAGTGCCATCGACACTTCGAGAAGTTCGGACCTAGCTTCCTAGCATGTTGATGCGTCGGTGCTAATGGGGACATAAAGATCCCACGACGTTCCGAACGGAAGTAGCCGAAGTGTTCCGTGCGTGTGAACTCCATTGTCCCATGTGCCGGCTCTTGACTCCTAAGATGTCCCATGTGAAGGCCCTTCATGGCTAAGAATGTCCCGTGCAACGTCCCTTGATGATCCCCATAAGGTGTCCCATGTGCGTCCCATGCCGTGCCCAGCCTTACCAAGGCCGTCCCATGCTGTCCCATGCGCGTCCCGTGCCGTCCAAGCCTCACCAAGGCCGTCCCAGGCCATCCCGAGCCTTAGCAAGGCCGTCCCGTGCTGTCCCATGCCGTCCCGAGCCTCACCGAGGCCGTCCCGTGCCTCACCAAGGCCGTCCCGTGCTGTCCCATGCCGTCCCGAGCCTCACCAAGGCCGTCCCGTGCTGTCCCATGCCGTCCCGAGCCTCACCAAGGCCGTCCCGTGCTGTTCCATGCCGTCCCGAGCCTTAGCAAGGCCGTCCGATGCGCGTCCCGTGCTGTCCCATCCGTCCCGAGCCTTAGCAAGGCCGTCCCATGCGCGTCCCATGCCGTCCCGAGCCTTAGCAAGGCCGTCCCATGCGCGTCCGATGGGATTCCCGAGCTTTACCAAGGGCGTCCCGTGCTGTCCCATGCCGTCCCGAGCCATAGGGACGCTGTCCCGTGCGCGTCCCGTGCTGTCCCATGCGCGTCCCCTGCTTTGGCTCGGCTGGCCCGTGCATTCTATGGGGTCGTGGGACATTTCGAAACCCACCCGGGCCATTTCGACTCTCTCTTCGTTTGTACTATTGAGGTATTATTTATGAATTATTGGAGAAAAGAAACGGAAGAAAATATTTTTTTTTTCTATTTTTTATGAATTTTCCGGTGTTTATTCACTTAAAAATTCATAGAAAAATAAATATTTATCGGAATCGCTATTATAATATATCAAAAAAATCCTTGCGAAAAGGCCTTTCCAACGAGTATAAGTTTGCTGGATTCCGACGAGTAACGAGGGAGTAAAGGCCCAGTATGCTTGGTTAAAAAATTGATGTTTCCTTGTGAAAATAGGCAAAACAATAACTTTGCACTATAAGGGGGAGGGTTGAGCTCCTTCCCCAGAGCGTGCACAGCACTTGTGCTGGCACGTTCCCTAGTGCTCGCCAAGCACCATAGGGCATCCAAAGGGCAAAGCTCGGCCTACTACATGATGGGAAGCTTCTAATATGTCGGAATACGAAGAGATTTCGTGCGACCCGAAGCTCGGCTCGGGCGTCCCGGCCTGTCCCG
>NW_028238524.1:57500-62500 GCF_041429995.1 Eschscholzia californica | reverse complement strand
ATTCATAGAAAAATAAATATTTATCGGAATCGCTATTATAATATATCAAAAAAATCCTTGCGAAAAGGCCTTTCCAACGAGTATAAGTTTGCTGGATTCCGACGAGTAACGAAGGAGTAAAGGCCCAGTATGCTTGGTTAAAAAATTGATGTTTCCTTGTGAAAATAGGCAAAACAATAACTTTGCACTATAAGGGGGAGGGTTGAGCTCCTTCCCCAGAGCGTGCACAGCACTTGTGCTGGCACGTTCCCTAGTGCTCGCCAAGCACCATAGGGCATCCAAAGGGCAAAGCTCGGCCTACTACATGATGGGAAGCTTCTAATATGTCGGAATACGAAGAGATTTCGTGCGACCCGAAGCTCGGCTCGGGCGTCCCGGCCTGTCCCGAGCTGTGCCGAGCGCGTCCCAGGCCGTCCCGAGCCAAGTCTCGGGCGTCCCAGGCCGTCCCGAGCCAAGTCTCGGGCGTCCCAGGCCGTCCCGAGCCAAGTCTCGGGCGTCCCGAGCTGTAGCGAGGGCGTCCCAGGCCGTCCCGAGCCAAGTCTCGGGCGTCCCAGGCCGTCCCGAGCAAAGTCTCGGACGTCCCAGGCCGTCCCGAGCAAAGTCTCGGACGTCCCAGGCCGTCCCGAGCAAAGTCTCGGGCGTCCCAGGCCGTCCCGAGCTGTGCCGAGGCCGTCCCAGTGTCACGGCCTTTTTGTCACGTTAGGTCGACCCGGCATATTATGCTCAAAGACACGGGTCGATAGTGCGGAATATCAAATCCTAACGTACCGTGCGGCGCTATGTATTCCCTCCTAACACATAGCCAGCCTTCCCGAACATATTCGGAGCATCTCGACTATCAAGTCATCTTGGTTCCCAACCAATAATGCGGCATGACACCAACGTGTCCCAACCTACGAGCATAGCTCGAGCCGTCCCGTATAACGCTTCCTTGAGTCATAGACTCTCGCCCACTATAAAGGATACCAACATATGTGCGGAGCACACCAAGCCACGTATGCGGATCTTGCCATCTAGTCTCAAGCATCCGGCACCTTATCATCTCGGCTTACCATCCGGACATTGGGCATAGGAGCATCCATCTCTAATAAGCTACCTCATGCCCAACATAGCACATCAAGGCTTGACACCTTGAATAGCTCAATCCTCCTTATGGACTATGCTAGCACGACGCACGCCTCGCCATGGCATGAGAACATGCAACACCTTTTCCAAAGGAACCCGCAGTAACCTATCTCCAGGTACTGTCCCGAGCCATTTCCTATGACAAGGGAACCCGTGCAATATGCTTCTCTCGCATACGCTAGGCCGGCCTCATGGGTTGCGCCACGAGGATGCTCACTTTCGTGCATACCATGCTAAGGATGGGCGAGCTCCCATCCACGAGGTCTTGGCATATGCTGGATGCATATGAGGAAGGGAGACCACCCCCTCCTAAGGTGCAAACTTCTTGTTTTGCCTATTTCCACAAGGAAACATCAATCCTTTTAACCAGGCATACTCTCGTCCAAATGACCCTTCGTATCCTTGACAAAGTCTTGAATGCCACGGGCGTCCCGTGCATGGCCTAAGGAAGCTTGCTTGGCACTCTTGCCCTATCTCGACCTCGTATTCGGCCCTACGGCCTATATGCTCGTACGTGCTCCTAGCACTCGTCACGTCATATGCATGCTCAACAATATGCACGTGACATACTCCCCCACTTGTAATGTCGACGTCCTCGTCGACTAAGTTTGGAGTACTTCAATCTTCTGCCTCAACTCCGATGCTACCACTGCACCTTCATGTCTTCGGCATACCGCACCTCCGTGCGAACTACACAGTCTCATCGTGTAGGCATCCCGCAGGATTACTTCAGTCTTCGGCTCTGCATCTTCCAATGCCTTAGGATAATGGTCTTCCGTACCATTCATCCATGCTCAATGTCGCTTCTCTGTTGCAGCCTCCGCCGCTCCTCGAACTCAGGTACCTCACCTCTTCGGCTTCACCTTGAGTTGGCATCTCGATTGTCACCTCCTATCTCTGCTTTTGTGACCAATCTTGCCATGCGTATCGCAGTGAACTGCGACACAACTCATCACCCTGGTACCTCAGCAAACGTTGCCTTCACCCGAGTTAGCATCTCGACGCCCCTGCGTCTTGCCATGTGCTCGCAACGTTACCATCGCGAAGCAACTCGTCTTCAATGTCACTTACCTCTGGATCAGACCCAACGTACCCATGTACTCCACGTTCTGACTCCTTGGTTTGCTTGTTCATTGAGACCCTCGTTTCGACCACTGTCCCCAACATCAAGTGCACTCTAGTACCAACGTATCCACTACTTGTACCCTTGAGTGTATGTCACTTGAACTCTTCGCAATGTCGCCCCTCTCTCGACGACCCTTGCCTCGTATGCGCCTCCGCGCCTGCACCTCTGTGCACATCTCAAACTCGCGCCTCCGCGCTTGCGCCACATGCGCTCGGCATCATCTGTGCCATCCCTTCCTCGGGAAATTGTTGTGTTGCCTTCGATGTCCACTAAACGAGCAAGGTAGCTTCTCTCCACGAGAACTACATGGTACCAAACCATCCACCATCGGCATACTCTTGGGAACGTCCTCTCTGACTACATCCAGACACACACTTGCCATTTAATCTTTGGCGATGCTCCTTAACCCGAGCATCTTGGTAGGCTCGTGTCCCTCTTGAACACAACCGAACGTACCACCGCATAAGTTCCAACACATCTTATGCAGCACCATACGGTTTACAACTCGACTTCAAACTCGACGTTGTCATATATCTCTGACGATCTGAACTTGGTTCCAACTATCACCAGAATTGGACGATGCTTAATGTCACCACGACACACCATCCTGAAATCCCATAACGTGAGCTGATCTCTTCTCAGTCACCACGTACTCATTGCACACTGTAGGCTTGAACTCGGTTCCAACTTACCTCCAATGCATAACTCAAACATGGGCCGATCTACTTCAGATACAACGACCCCCATATTACTTGACGGCTTGAACTCGGTTCCAACTACCATCAGTACTTCACTTGGTCTCGTGAATCTGTCATCTAGACTTCACACCAATATGTCCATAAGCTTCAATGTTGGTTTCGGCTTATAGCACTCATGCGACATACCACACACAAACGTGCTAGCATATCCATGTCTCATCTCAAGTGAGTCCATCCTCTTTGGAACTCAAATGCGCTTAGCATACACCGTGCCGAACTCTATCGTGCACCATACCACATAAGCACAACTTGATCTAGCACCAACTTGTCCAACGATGTACTCTGTCCATCTATCTTACTCTTTGACCACTGTCTTCTGTAAGTAGCTTGAACTCACAACATCACAAGTCACTCGATGCTACCTTCGGCTTAAGCATAAGAGAGTATCCTTCAACACCTTGTTGCCATACCCTGCTCTAACGCTCAAGTATCACTCGGATCAACATAGCTCCACTCTAGGATGCCAATCCAACAAGCTTACTCAGACTAGCTTACCACAAGCTCTCAGCCTGACTCTACTTGCCATCTTGGTAAGCTTCTTATACCAAGCATGTTGTCCACTTCAAGGACTCTATATCATGATGTACCCAATGCGCACCAAATCGTACTGAGCATTACTGCACTAAGCTCGCACACGACTCACCGTGCCATTCTCGGTTCATCCCTTCTCTGCACTTGTCCTTACCTCTAAAGGACTCAAGCATATATGGTACCTTCTTGTATACCAAGTCACACTGAACTCTTACAGCTTGCACATGACTTCTTGTGTCAATACGGTTCCATCTCATATCTAGCATATGTCCTTCATCTCAAAGGAACATAGACCCAAGTATAGCTACCACCGTAGCATCCGTGCACACGGCCTATTCCTTCCATCGGAACTCTCGTCGCCTTATGCACCATGCATCCCTCGACAAAGGTCCCATCCTGTATCACAGCTTCAGAGACCTTATCATCTTGAATGCATCTCACTCTGAAAGCCTTCGCTTGGAATCATGCTCTCAACGTAGCTCTTCATACACACTCCAGTATACCACATACCATAGTGGGAGAATCACTAAGCTCTTTGTCAACTCTTCGAGCATAGATACCATCTCTTTGAACCTGCCGTCCAGGCTCTGGAAGTATGCTTCCAAACATCCCACATGTTCTTAGGCATATCTTCATGCTTGTCCTCTCAAGCTCCCAAAACATATCCATTTGCCACAATCACTAGGCTCTTGGAACACATCTTGTAGCTATCCAGCTCTTGATCCATCTATCCCAAGGACCAGAGCAATATACACTTTGGCCTATCCACTAGGCTATTACACCAACTGTTAAATGGTTATCAGGATGCAATACATCTTCACTCGTGCATCTCCATCCTGCAGCTCAGGCTCTGACATCCATTTCTCATCTAGGATCAGAGCGCAATACTCTAGCTTGTCATCCAAGCTCTGATCACAATTCTCATATGGGATCAGAACACAATCCATTAGCTTGCTCTTCAAGCTCTGATACCAATTGTCAAATAGGTATCAGAGGGTAATATATCTTTAGCCTTTCGTCTAGGCTCTGATACCAATTGTCACGGCCTTTTTGTCACGTTAGGTCGACCCGGCATATTATGCTCAAAGACACGGGTCGATAGTGCGGAATATCAAATCCTAACGTACCGTGCGGCGCTATGTATTCCCTCCTAACACATAGCCAGCCTTCCCGAACATATTCGGAGCATCTCGACTATCAAGTCATCTTGGTTCCCAACCAATAATGCGGCATGACACCAACGTGTCCCAACCTACGAGCATAGCTCGAGCCGTCCCGTATAACGCTTCCTTGAGTCATAGACTCTCGCCCACTATAAAGGATACCAACATATGTGCGGAGCACACCAAGCCACGTATGCGGATCTTGCCATCTAGTCTCAAGCATCCGGCACCTTATCATCTCGGCTTACCATCCGGACATTGGGCATAGGAGCATCCATCTCTAATAAGCTACCTCAT
>NW_028238524.1:35000-37500 GCF_041429995.1 Eschscholzia californica | reverse complement strand
GCATTTTGTCCCGAGCCTTAGTAAGGCCGTCCCATGCGCGTCCCGTGCCGTCCGAGCCTCACCAAGGCCGTCCCATGGCGTCCCTTGCTGTCGCATTTTGTCCCGAGCCTTACTAAGGCCGTCCCATGCGCGTCCCGTGCCGTCCGAGCCTCACCAAGGCCGTCTCATGGCGTCCCGTGCCGTCGCATTTTGTCCCGAGCCTTACTAAGGCCGTCCCATGCGCGTCCCGTGCCGTCCGAGCCTCACCAAGGCCGTCCCATGGCGTCCCGCGCTGTCCCATGCCGTCCCGAGCCTTACCAAGGACGTCCCGTGCTGTCCCGAGCCTTACTAAGGCCGTCCCAGGCCGTCCCGAGCCTTACCAAGGCCGTCCCATGGCGTCCCGTGCTGTCCCATTTTGTCCCGAGCCTTACTAAGGCCGTCCCATGCGCGTCCCGTGCCGTCCGAGCCTTACCAAGGCCGACCCATGCCTTACCAAGGTCGTCCCATCGATCTCGGAGAAAGTACATCATAACATCGGAATACACCCCGACATCGATATCGGAGAAAGTACATCATCATAACATCGGATCGGATGCGTATCCGTCCAAGTGCCATCGACACTTCGAGAAGTTCGGACCTAGCTTCCTAGCATGTTGATGCGTCGGTGCTAATGGGGACATAAAGATCCCACGACGTTCCGAACGGAAGTAGCCGAAGTGTTCCGTGCGTGTGAACTCCATTGTCCCATGTGCCGGCTCTTGACTCCTAAGATGTCCCATGTGAAGGCCCTTCATGGCTAAGAATGTCCCGTGCAACGTCCCTTGATGATCCCCATAAGGTGTCCCATGTGCGTCCCATGCCGTGCCCAGCCTTACCAAGGCCGTCACATGCTGTCCCATGCGCGTCCCGTGCCGTCCAAGCCTCACCAAGGCCGTCCCAGGCCATCCCGAGCCTTAGCAAGGCCGTCCCGTGCTGTCCCATGCCGTCCCGAGCCTCACCGAGGCCGTCCCGTGCCTCACCAAGGCCGTCCCGTGCTGTCCCATGCCGTCCCGAGCCTTACCAAGGCCGTCCCGTGCTGTCCCATGCCGTCCCGAGCCTTACCAAGGCCGTCCCGTGCTGTCCCATGCCGTCCCGAGCCTCACCAAGGCCGTCCCGTGCTGTCCCATGCCGTCCCGAGCCTCACCAAGGCCGTCCCGTGCTGTTCCATGCCGTCCCGAGCCTTAGCAAGGCCGTCCGATGCGCGTCCCGTGCTGTCCCATCCGTCCCGAGCCTTAGCAAGCCCGTCCCGAGCCTTAGCAAGGCCGTCCCATGCGCGTCCGATGGGATTCCCGAGCTTTACCAAGGGCGTCCCGTACTGTCCCATGCCGTCCCGAGCCATAGGGACGCTGTCCCGTGCGCGTCCCCTGCTGTCCCATGCGCGTCCCCTGCTTTGGCTCGGCTGGCCCGTGCATTCTATGGGGTCGTGGGACATTTCGAAACCCACCCGGGCCATTTCGACTCTCTCTTCATTTATACTATTGAGGTATTATTTATGAATTATTGGAGAAAAGAAACGGAAGAAAATATTTTTTTTTCTATTTTTTATGAATTTTCCGGTGTTTATTCACTTAAAAATTCATAGAAAAATAAATATTTATCGGAATCGCTATTATAATATATCAAAAAAATCCTTGCGAAAAGGCCTTTCCAACGAGTATAAGTTTGCTGGATTCCGACGAGTAACGAAGGAGTAAAGGCCCAGTATGCTTGGTTAAAAAATTGATGTTTCCTTGTGAAAATAGGCAAAACAATAACTTTGCACTATAAGGGGGAGGGTTGAGCTCCTTCCCCAGAGCGTGCACAGCACTTGTGCTGGCACGTTCCCTAGTGCTCGCCAAGCACCATAGGGCATCCAAAGGGCAAAGCTCGGCCTACTACATGATGGGAAGCTTCTAATATGTCGGAATACGAAGAGATTTCGTGCGACCCGAAGCTCGGCTCGGGCGTCCCGGCCTGTCCCGAGCTGTGCCGAGCGCGTCCCAGGCCGTCCCGAGCCAAGTCTCGGGCGTCCCAGGCCGTCCCGAGCCAAGTCTCGGGCGTCCCAGGCCGTCCCGAGCCAAGTCTCGGGCGTCCCGAGCTGTAGCGAGGGCGTCCCAGGCCGTCCCGAGCCAAGTCTCGGGCGTCCCAGGCCGTCCCGAGCAAAGTCTCGGACGTCCCAGGCCGTCCCGAGCAAAGTCTCGGACGTCCCAGGCCGTCCCGAGCAAAGTCTCGGGCGTCCCAGGCCGTCCCGAGCTGTGCCGAGGCCGTCCCAGGCCGTCCCGAGCAAAGTCTCGGGCGTCCCAGGCCGTCCCGAGCTGTGGCAAGGGCGTCCCAGGCCGTCCCGAGCAAAGTCTCGGGCGTCCCATGCCGTCCCGAGCTGTGGCAAGGGCGTCCCAGGCCGTCCCGAGCTGTGCCGAGGCCGTCCCGAGCCTAGTCTCGGGCGTCCCAGGCCGTCCCGAGCTATGGCGAGGGCGTCCCAGGCCGTCCCGAGCCAAGTCTCGGG
>NW_028238524.1:2500-5000 GCF_041429995.1 Eschscholzia californica | reverse complement strand
TGCGCGTCCCGTGCTGTCGCATTTTGTCCCGAGCCTTAGTAAGGCCGTCCCATGCGCGTCCCGTGCCGTCCGAGCCTCACCAAGGCCGTCCCATGGCGTCCCTTGCTGTCGCATTTTGTCCCGAGCCTTACTAAGGCCGTCCCATGCGCGTCCCGTGCCGTCCGAGCCTCACCAAGGCCGTCTCATGGCGTCCCGTGCCGTCGCATTTTGTCCCGAGCCTTACTAAGGCCGTCCCATGCGCGTCCCGTGCCGTCCGAGCCTCACCAAGGCCGTCCCATGGCGTCCCGCGCTGTCCCATGCCGTCCCGAGCCTTACCAAGGACGTCCCGTGCTGTCCCGAGCCTTACTAAGGCCGTCCCAGGCCGTCCGAGCCTTACCAAGGCCGTCCCATGGCGTCCCGTGCTGTCCCATTTTGTCCCGAGCCTTACTAAGGCCGTCCCATGCGCGTCCCGTGCCGTCCGAGCCTTACAAGGCCGACCCATGCCTTACCAGGTCGTCCCATCGATCTCGGAGAAAGTACATCATAACATCGGAATACACCCCGACATCGATATCGGAGAAAGTACATCATCATAACATCGGATCGGATGCGTATCCGTCCAAGTGCCATCGACACTTCGAGAAGTTCGGACCTAGCTTCCTAGCATGTTGATGCGTCGGTGCTAATGGGGACATAAAGATCCCACGACGTTCCGAACGGAAGTAGCCGAAGTGTTCCGTGCGTGTGAACTCCATTGTCCCATGTGCCGGCTCTTGACTCCTAAGATGTCCCATGTGAAGGCCTTCATGGCTAAGAATGTCCCGTGCAACGTCCCTTGATGATCCCCATAAGGTGTCCCATGTGCGTCCCATGCCGTGCCCAGCCTTACCAAGGCCGTCACATGCTGTCCCATGCGCGTCCCGTGCCGTCCAAGCCTCACCAAGGCCGTCCCAGGCCATCCCGAGCCTTAGCAAGGCCGTCCGTGCTGTCCCATGCCGTCCCGAGCCTCACCGAGGCCGTCCCGTGCCTCACCAAGGCCGTCCCGTGCTGTCCCATGCCGTCCCGAGCCTTACCAAGGCCGTCCCGTGCTGTCCCATGCCGTCCCGAGCCTTACCAAGGCCGTCCCGTGCTGTCCCATGCCGTCCCGAGCCTCACCAAGGCCGTCCCGTGCTGTCCCATGCCGTCCCGAGCCTCACCAAGGCCGTCCCGTGCTGTTCCATGCCGTCCCGAGCCTTAGCAAGGCCGTCCGATGCGCGTCCCGTGCTGTCCCATCCGTCCCGAGCCTTAGCAAGCCCGTCCCGAGCCTTAGCAAGGCCGTCCCATGCGCGTCCGATGGGATTCCCGAGCTTTACCAAGGGCGTCCCGTACTGTCCCATGCCGTCCCGAGCCATAGGGACGCTGTCCCGTGCGCGTCCCCTGCTGTCCCATGCGCGTCCCCTGCTTTGGCTCGGCTGGCCCGTGCATTCTATGGGGTCGTGGGACATTTCGAAACCCACCCGGGCCATTTCGACTCTCTCTTCATTTATACTATTGAGGTATTATTTATGAATTATTGGAGAAAAGAAACGGAAGAAAATATTTTTTTTTCTATTTTTTATGAATTTTCCGTGTTTATTCACTTAAAAATTCATAGAAAAATAAATATTTATCGGAATCGCTATTATAATATATCAAAAAAATCCTTGCGAAAAGGCCTTTCCAACGAGTATAAGTTTGCTGGATTCCGACGAGTAACGAAGGAGTAAAGGCCCAGTATGCTTGGTTAAAAAATTGATGTTTCCTTGTGAAAATAGGCAAAACAATAACTTTGCACTATAAGGGGGAGGGTTGAGCTCCTTCCCCAGAGCGTGCACAGCACTTGTGCTGGCACGTTCCCTAGTGCTCGCCAAGCACCATAGGGCATCCAAAGGGCAAAGCTCGGCCTACTACATGATGGGAAGCTTCTAATATGTCGGAATACGAAGAGATTTCGTGCGACCCGAAGCTCGGCTCGGGCGTCCCGGCCTGTCCCGAGCTGTGCCGAGCGCGTCCCAGGCCGTCCCGAGCCAAGTCTCGGGCGTCCCAGGCCGTCCCGAGCCAAGTCTCGGGCGTCCCAGGCCGTCCGAGCCAAGTCTCGGGCGTCCCGAGCTGTAGCGAGGGCGTCCCAGGCCGTCCCGAGCCAAGTCTCGGGCGTCCCAGGCCGTCCCGAGCAAAGTCTCGGACGTCCCAGGCCGTCCCGAGCAAAGTCTCGGACGTCCCAGGCCGTCCCGAGCAAAGTCTCGGGCGTCCCAGGCCGTCCCGAGCTGTGCCGAGGCCGTCCCAGGCCGTCCCGAGCAAAGTCTCGGGCGTCCCAGGCCGTCCCGAGCTGTGGCAAGGGCGTCCCAGGCCGTCCCGAGCAAAGTCTCGGGCGTCCCATGCCGTCCCGAGCTGTGGCAAGGGCGTCCCAGGCCGTCCCGAGCTGTGCCGAGGCCGTCCCGAGCCTAGTCTCGGGCGTCCCAGGCCGTCCCGAGCTATGGCGAGGGCGTCCCAGGCCGTCCCGAGC
>NW_028238523.1:65000-66275 GCF_041429995.1 Eschscholzia californica | reverse complement strand
CGTCCCGTGCTGTCCCATGCCGTCCCGAGCCTTAGCAAGGCCGTCCCATTCGCGTCCCGTGCCGTCCCATGCGCGTCCCGTGCTGTCCCGTGCCGTCCCGAGCCTGACCAATGCTGTCCCGTGCGCGTCCCATTCTTTTGGCTCGGCTGGCCCGTGCATTCTATGGGGTCGTGGGACATTTCGAAATCCACCCGGGCCATTTCGACTCTCTCTTCATTAATACTATTGAGGTATTATTTATGAATTATTGGAGAAAAGAAACGGAAGAAAATATTTTTTTTTCTATTTTTTATGAATTTTCCGGTGTTTATTCACTTAAAAATTCATAGAAAAATAAATATTTATCGGAATCGCTATTATAATATATCAAAAAAATCCTTGCGAAAAGACCTTTCCAACGAGTATAAGTTTGCTGGATTCCGACGAGTAACGAAGGAGTAAAGGCCCAGTATGCTTGGTTAAAAAATTGATGTTTCCTTGTGAAAATAGGAAAAACAATAACTTTGCACTATAAGGGGGAGGGTTGAGCTCCTTCCCCAGAGCGTGCACAGCACTTGTGCTGGCACGTTCCCTAGTGCTCGCCAAGCACCATAGGGCATCCAAAGGGCAAAGCTCGGCCTACTACATGATGGGAAGCTTCTAATATGTCGGAATACGAAGAGATTTCGTGCGACCCGAAGCTCGGCTCGGGCGTCCCGGCCTGTGCCGAGCTGTGCCGAGCGCGTCCCAGGCCGTCCCGAGCCAAGTCTCGGGCGTCCCAGGCCGGCCCGAGCAAAGTCTCGGACGTCCCAGGCCGTCCCGAGCTGTGTCGAGGCCGTCCCAGGGCGTCCCGAGCTGGAGCGAGGGCGTCCCAGGCCGTCCCGAGCCAAGTCTCGGGCGTCCCAGGCCGTCCCGAGCAAAGTCTCGGACGTCCCAGGCCGTCCCGAGCAAAGTCTCGGGCGTCCCAGGCCGTCCCGAGCTGTGCCGAGGCCGTCCCAGGCCGTCCCGAGCTGTGGCAAGGGCGTCCCAGGCCGTCCCGAGCAAAGTCTCGGGCGTCCCATGCCGTCCCGAGCTGTGGCAAGGGCGTCCCAGGCCGTCCCGTGCTGTGCCGAGGCCGTCCCGAGCCTAGTCTCGGGCGTCCCAGGCCGTCCCGAGCTATGGCGAGGGCGTCCCAGGCCGTCCCGAGCCAAGTCTCGGGCGTACCTGGCCGTCTCGAGCTGTAGCGAGGGCGTCCCATGCCGTCCCGGGATGTCCCATGCGCGTCCCGTGCCGGCCCGAGCAACAGCTCGGGCGTCC
>NW_028238523.1:32500-37500 GCF_041429995.1 Eschscholzia californica | reverse complement strand
TTCAAAATTTGTTCTTGAAAAGAGTTTCAAAACCTGAAATTTTGATCCAAAATAGTTTGAGTAAGAGTTGTTTTTTTTTAGTTTTTGGAAACTTGTGAAAAACAAAATTTGGAAATTTAGAATTGTTCTAAAAGAATTTGAAATATTTTAGAAGTGTTTCAAATTTTGGAAATAGCAATTTAGAATTGCAACACAAAAAAAAAAAAGGGGAAAGACTATTGAGTTTTTTAGAAACTCAATAGGTCCGGCCAGGAAGCTTCCTGGCCGGACCAGTAGTCTGGAGGACGCGTCTGGGAGACGCGTCCCAGACTACTGGTGGATGCGTCTGGGGACGCGTCCGGGTACTCCAGGTCGCGTCTTCCAGACGCGACCAGTAGCTTAACCAGGACGCGTCTGGGACGCGTCCAGTAGCTACCATCAGACGCGTCTTGGAGACGCGTCTGGGGTCCTGGGTGTCTCGGACTAAGTCCGAGACACCTAGTGCTGGTCCGGTCCAGCATCAGATGCGTCTAGGACGCGTCTGGTGCTTGGACTAGCGTCCTGGCTCCGGCCAGGACGAGATCAGGCCTATTGGCCTCGGCTCGGACATGCCGGCCCTATGGGCCGTGCCATGTCCGGACCTTGTCCGGGCCCCTTTTTGGGCTTGGGCCGGGACTTGTCTAGGACTTGTCCCGGGTCTTTTCAAGGCTTTTCGGACCACGAAAAGGGACCACTATTCGAGTGGGAGTTTTATCCAAATTTTCTCCAAAATTCCAATCCAAATATTTCCGAAATAAACCCGGGCCATTCAAAGCCTAAACGGAATTTCTCTTTAAAATCAGATTTTAAAATCAAACCAAGACGCACCATTAGTCTAATCCTTTGATGTAGACTTAAGGTACGTACATGACATATAGATGTCGACAAAAGTATCTCCCGGATATACATGCATATATAATTGTTAGCCTTGAAATATATTATATGATTGCATGTGATGTGAATGCGGAAACTAGTATGGCCATAGAAAGTGTTTCTTATTTTTGTTTTGAGCACGGATGGGTGCCTAATTTGTAATAATTTTAATTTTCAAGTTTACACGATCTGCGAATCGTTTGAGTCTTGTAATTAGAGTTTAGGGTTTATGAGTCCATTGAAGAAGCTCAAGGAAGGAGTCCTAAGGTGAGTGGGAGAAATCAATGGAGGTTCAAAGATGGAGATCTAGACGAACCAAAAGACGAAACAAGAAGCAAACCAAAGGAGATTAGATCTTCTAGGTTAGAGGCCATACTAGGATCCATATGTGCTTGATTTACTTTCTCGCGCGCATTTACTTACTTATTTACGCTTTATGTCGTGGATGTTAGTTAGGCTAATTAGTTCACTAAAACGAACGCCAGACTAGCGTAAAAGTCCCTAAAAGTAATTTTGAGTACAGTGCCTATCCAAATTAAGACACTCCTTGCGCCCTTGTTCGAGGAAGGTGGGTCGGCCTTCGCAGAGTACCTCCTCTACCTTGGGACATTGCGGGTAGGCCTATAGAAGAGGCCTACATGTCTAAATGGTTCTACTCAACGAGATCAGCAAGAGAGTCTTGGATACTCGAGGCAAAAGGATGGATTTTACACTTAACATGTAATCCATCAACCGAGAATCATACGGTATGATCAGTGAAAGTGTTCACTCACCTAAATCAATGGGAATTAAGGGCAGGGCCCTAGTCCGCTTAATCCTTGAGAGATGGGATCTCGGAATCGCATTATTCATCTAGGGACATGTTTTATCTTGAATAATGTGGCAAAAACGTAGAACTTTTTTGCAAAAATTATCGAATGTAATACTTAGCAAAATCCTTTTTCTGTTTCATGTAGTTTTACTATGGCAAAAATCAATCTTTTCAACCTATGTTCAATCCTTGATGAGGACAAATTGAACATGGATAACTTCCTTGATTGGGAAAAGAGATTGAGAAGTGTTCTCAAGTCTACAAACAAAGAAAGCGTACTGGATACCCCTATTCCAAGAATAACTGCGAACTCAAAGGTTGAGGAACAAAAGCAGGCCAAAAGTATCCGGATGAAATCAATTTCAGTAACTTGCCTTATGTTGGCAACCATGGAACCTAATCTTCAAAAGAGATTCAGGAAAATGGATGCGCACACAATCATCCGTCGATTAAGGGACATGTCCCGAAACAAATCACGGTTGAGGAAGTACGGGACTTCCAAGGCAATCCGGAGAGGCATTGGAATGTCTGAATCAAAGAAAGAACTTCAACTGATTCAGAAGAACAAAAGGAAAAAGGAAGGAACTCGCGATTCCGACCAAGGTATCTATGTTATCGAAGTTAACTTAGCAAATACATTTGATTCTCAATCCTGGGTATTCGATACCGGATGTGGTGCTCATATCATTTATGATGTGCAGGGCCTTAAGGGAATCAAGTATTTATCTGGAAGGGAGCTTGTCCTACGAGTAGCAAATAGAGCAACGGTTGCTGCAAAAGCTGTAGGAACATTCAGTCTACCTTTAGAAACTGGTCTAGTTTTAGAACTTCATAATTGCTATTATGTACCCTCTATTTCTAGAAACATTATCTCTGTCTCAGAATTAGACAAAGAGGGATATCACCTATTAATAAAAAACCAGCGTTGTTCTTTATACAAAGGTGAAATGTTTTATACCAGTGCTAAGCTATACAACGGTCTCTATATTACGAATATTGAGAACGAAGTCTTCAACATAGAAACCAATAGGCTACGGTCAGATGATTCAAATCCAAGTTACCTTTGGCATTGTCGTTTGGGTCACATTAACATGACACGCATGAAGAAGCTCCATGAGCATGGACTTCTAGGTTCGTATAATTTAGAATCATATGACACATGCGAATCATGTTTAATGGGTAAAATGACGAGGTCTTCTTTTAAAGGAAAAGGAGACCGAGCCAAAGAACCCTTGGAACTCATACATACGGATGTATGCGGACCAATGAGTACTCCGGCGAGAGGTAACTATGGCTACTTCATCACGTTCACGGATGACTTCACTCGTTATGGTTACATATACTTGATGAGGCATAAGTCCGAATCGTTTGACATGTTCAAACAATTTCAGAACGAAGTAGAGAATCAACTTGGCAAGAAAATAAAAGCCATTCGATCCGATCGAGGTGGTGAATATTTGAGTCAAGAATTTGACGATCATCTTAGGAGTTGTGGTATAGTATCTCAACTCACTCCGCCAGGAACACCCCAGATGAATGGTGTTTCTGAAAGGAGAAATCGCACCTTGTTAGACATGGTTCGATCTATGATGAGTTTAGCAAATCTTCCAAACACGTTCTGGGGGTATGCTCTAGAAACGGCTGCTTTCACACTTAACCGAGCTCCGTCAAAAGCTGTAGAAAAGACGCCATATGAGTTATGGTTTGGAAAGGTTCCAAAGCTGTCTTTTCTCAAAGTCTGGGGATGCGAAGTTTATGTAAAACGTTTACAAGGAGACAAACTCGCACCTAAATCAGACAAATGTCTCTTTGTGGGCTATCCAAAAGAGACAAGGGGTTACTACTTCTACCACGAATCTGAGAACAAAGTGTTTGTTGCTCGAGATGGTGTCTTCCTTGAAAAGGAATTCCTTTCCAAACAGACAAGTGGGAGAAATGTAGATATCGATGAAATTCGATATGAGCAACAAATAAACACAGATATAGAGATATCAAGAGGTTTAGCGGCTCCTATCTATACACAAAGTATGGAAGAGGAAAATGAGGTCGAGAGAGTACCTCCCGCTCAAGTCGAATTAAATTCGCAGGAGACATCTCAACTAGTTGAGAACACTCCAAAAGTTGCTCAGGCCCCTCGTAGATCTCAAAGGCTCCAGGAATTATCTCAGAAAACAGATATCCTACTGTTAGAAGATAATGAGCCGAGTACCTACAACCAAGCTATGGCGAGCCCCGACTCCGAAAAATGGCTAAAAGCCATGAGGTCGGAAATGGATTCCATGTCAGAAAATCAAGTATGGAACTTGATCGATTTGCCCGATGGAGCAAAACCAATCGGATGCAAATGGGTTTTCAAAGTAAAAACTGACAAGGATGGAAACGTTAGCGTTTTCAAAGCTAGACTCGTGGCGAAAGGATACAAACAGATTCATGGTATAGACTATGATGAAACCTTTTCACCTGTCGCAATGCTTAAATCCATTCGGATCATTCTAGCAATTGCAGCTCATTATGATTATGAGATTTGGCAAATGGATGTCAAAACCGCCTTCCTAAACGGACACTTGGAAGAGGATGTGTACATGACACAACCCGAAGGTTTTTTAGATTCCAAAAATGCTGGAAAAGTTTGCAAGCTTAAGAAATCCATTTATGGACTCAAGCAAGCAAGCCGGAGTTGGAATCTTCGATTCGACGAAAAAATCAAAGAATTTGGATTTCTCAAGAATGCAGAAGAATCTTGTGTTTACAAGAAGGTTAGTGGGAGCGACCTAGTTTTCTTAGTCCTTTATGTCGATGACATATTAATCATAGGAAACAAGATTCCGATGTTGGAATCAGTTAAAGACTGGCTTCGGAAATGCTTCTCTATGAAGGACCTAGGGGAAGCAGAATACATATTGGGAATCAAGATCTATAGAGATAGATCAAAGAGGATGATCGGACTTAGTCAAGAAACTTATATAGATAAGATTCTTCAACGGTTCGAGATGACAAACTCCAAAAGAGGATTCCTTCCCATGTCACATGGTATGGTGCTTAGCAAAGATCAGTGTCCTAAGAGTCCTGATGAGCTAGCACACATGATGAAAGTACCCTATGCTTCGGCAATAGGATCAATCATGTACGCCATGATCTGCACTCGCCCAGACGTCTCATATGCTTTGAGCATGTGTAGCCGTTACCAATCAAATCCAGGCCAAGCGCACTGGCACGCCGCCAAGAATATCCTAAAGTACCTGAAAAGGACTAAGGATCATTTCCTGGTATATGGCGGGGAAGATACACTAAAAGTTGT
>NW_028238523.1:17500-20000 GCF_041429995.1 Eschscholzia californica | reverse complement strand
TAGGCCGTAGGGCCGAATACGAGGTCGAGATAGGGCAAGAGTGCCAAGCAAGCTTCCTTAGGCCATGCACGGGACGCCCGTGGCATTCAAGACTTTGTCAAGGATACGAAGGGTCATTTGGACGAGAGTATGCCTGGTTAAAAGGATTGATGTTTCCTTGTGGAAATAGGCAAAACAAGAAGTTTGCACCTTAGGAGGGGGTGGTCTCCCTTCCTCATATGCATCCAGCATATGCCAAGACCTCGTGGATGGGAGCTCGCCCATCCTTAGCATGGTATGCACGAAAGTGAGCATCCTCGTGGCGCAACCCATGAGGCCGGCCTAGCGTATGCGAGAGAAGCATATTGCACGGGTTCCCTTGTCATAGGAAATGGCTCGGGACAGTACCTGGAGATAGGTTACTGCGGGTTCCTTTGGAAAAGGTGTTGCATGTTCTCATGCCATGGCGAGGCGTGCGTCGTGCTAGCATATTCCATAAGGAGGATTGAGCTATTCAAGGGGCCAAGCCTTGATGTGCTATGTTGGGCATGAGGTAGCTTATTAGGGATGGATGCTCCTATGCCCAATGTCCGGATGGTAGCCGAGATGATAAGGTGACGGATGCTTGAGACTAGATGGCAAGATCTGCATATGCGGCTTGGTGTGCTCCGCACATATGTTGGTATCCTTTATAGTGGGCGAGAGTCTATGACTCAAGGAAGCGTTATACGGGACGGCTCGAGCTATGCTCGTAGGTTGGGACACGTTGGTGTCATGCCGCATTATTGGTTGGGAACCAAGATGACTTGATAGTCGAGATGCTTCCGAATATGTTCGGGAAGGCTGGCTATGCGTTAGGAGGGAATGCATAGCGCCGCACGGTACGTTAGGATTTGATATTCCGCACTATCGACCCGTGTCTTTGAGCATAATATGCCGGGTCGACCTAACGTGACAAAAAGGCCGTGACAATTGGTATCAGAGCTTGAAGAGCAAGCTAATGGATTGTGTTCTGATCCCAGACGAGAATAGTGATCAGAGCTTGTATGACAAGCTAGAGTATTGCGCTCTGATCCTAGATGAGAAATGGATGTCAGAGCCTGAGCAGCAGGATGGAGATGCACGAGCGAAGATGTATTGCATCCTGATAACCATTTAACAGTTGGTGTAATAGCCTAGTGGATAGGCAAAAGAGTATGTTGCTCTGGTCCGTGTGATAGATGGACTTAGAGCTCGATAGCTTACGAGATGTGTTCCAAGAGCCTAGTTATAGTGGCAAATGGATATGTTTTGGGAGCTTGAGAATACAAGCATGAAGATATGCCAAGAACATGTGGTATGTTTGGAAGCATACTTCCAGAGCCTGGACGGCAGGTTCAAAGAGATGGTATCTATGCTCGAATAGTTGACGAAGAGCTTAGTGATTCTCCCACTATGGTATGAGGTATACTGGAGTGTGTATGAAGAGCAGCGTTGAGAGCATGATTCCGAGAGAAGGCTTTCAGAGTGAGATGCATTCAAGATGATAGGGTCTCTGAAGCTGTGATATAGGAAGGGACCTTTGTCGAGGGATGCATGGTGCATAAGGCGACGAGAGTTCCGAGAGAAGGAATAGGCCGCGTGCACGGAGGCTACGGTGGTAGCTATACTTGGGTCTATGTTCCCTTGAGCAGGAAGGACATATGCGAGATATGAGATGGAACCGTATTGACACAAGAAGTCATGTGCAAGCTGTAAGAGTTCAGTGTGACTTGGTTGGCAAGAAGGTACCATATATACTTGAGTCCTTTAGAGGTAAGGACAAGTGCAGAGATGGGATGAACCAAGAATGGCACGGTGAGTCGTGTGCGAGCTTAGTGCAGTAATGCTCAGTACGATTTGGTGCGCATTGGGTACATCATATGTTAGAGTCCTTTGTGTGGACAACAAGCTTGGTATGAAGTGTACCAAGATGGCAAGTAGAGTCGGGCTGAGAGCTTGTGGTAAGCTAGTCTGAGTAAGCTTGTTGGATTGGCATCCAAGAGTGGAGCTATGTTGACCCGAGTGATACTTGAGCGTTAGAGCAGGGTATGGCAACAAGGTGTTGAAGGATACTCTCTTATGCTTAAGCCGAAGGTAGCATCGAGTGACTTGTGATGTTGTGAGTTCAAGCTACTTACAGAAGACAGGGGTCAAGAGTAAGATAGATGGACAGAGTACATCGTTGGACAAGTTGGTGCTAGATCAAGTTGTGCTTATGTGGTATGGTGCACGATAGAGTTCGGCACGGTGTATGCTGAGCGCATTTGAGTTCCAAAGAGAACGGACTCACTTGAGATGAGACATGGATATGCTAGCACGTTTGTGTTTGGTATGTCGCATGAGTGCTATAAGCCGAAACCAACATTGAAGCTTATGGACATATTGGTGTGAAGTCTAGGAGACAGATTCACGAGACCAAGTGCAGTACTGATGGTAGTTGGAACCGAGTTCAAGCCGTCAAGTAATATGAGGGTCGTTGTATCTGAAGTGGATCGGCCCA
>NW_028238522.1:45000-47500 GCF_041429995.1 Eschscholzia californica | reverse complement strand
AAGGCCGACCCATGCCTTACCAAGGTCGTCCCATCGATCTCGGAGGAAGTACATCATAACATCGGAATACACCCCGACATCGATATCGGAGAAAGTACATCATCATAACATCGGATCGGATGCGTATCCGTCCAAGTGCCATCGACACTTCGAGAAGTTCGGACCTAGCTTCCTAGCATGTTGATGCGTCGGTGCTAATGGGGACATAAAGATCCCACGACGTTCCGAACGGAAGTAGCCGAAGTGTTCCGTGCGTGTGAACTCCATTGTCCCATGTGCCGGCTCTTGACTCCTAAGATGTCCCATGTGAAGGCCCTTCATGGCTAAGAATGTCCCGTGCAACGTCCCTTGATGATCCCCATAAGGTGTCCCATGTGCGTCCCATGCCGTGCCCAGCCTTACCAAGGCCGTCCCATGCTGTCCCATGCGCGTCCCGTGCCGTCCAAGCCTCACCAAGGCCGTCCCAGGCCATCCCGAGCCTTAGCAAGGCCGTCCCGTGCTGTCCCATGCCGTCCCGAGCCTCACCGAGGCCGTCCCGTGCCTCACCAAGGCCGTCCCGTGCTGTCCCATGCCGTCCCGAGCCTCACCAAGGCCGTCCCGTGCTGTCCCATGCCGTCCCGAGCCTCACCAAGGCCGTCCCGTGCTGTTCCATGCCGTCCCGAGCCTTAGCAAGGCCGTCCGATGCGCGTCCCGTGCTGTCCCATCCGTCCCGAGCCTTAGCAAGGCCGTCCCATGCGCGTCCCATGCCGTCCCGAGCCTTAGCAAGGCCGTCCCATGCGCGTCCGATGGGATTCCCGAGCTTTACCAAGGGCGTCCCGTGCTGTCCCATGCCGTCCCGAGCCATAGGGACGCTGTCCCGTGCGCGTCCCGTGCTGTCCCATGCGCGTCCCCTGCTTTGGCTCGGCTGGCCCGTGCATTCTATGGGGTCGTGGGACATTTCGAAACCCACCCGGGCCATTTCGACTCTCTCTTCGTTTGTACTATTGAGGTATTATTTATGAATTATTGGAGAAAAGAAACGGAAGAAAATATTTTTTTTTTCTATTTTTTATGAATTTTCCGGTGTTTATTCACTTAAAAATTCATAGAAAAATAAATATTTATCGGAATCGCTATTATAATATATCAAAAAAATCCTTGCGAAAAGGCCTTTCCAACGAGTATAAGTTTGCTGGATTCCGACGAGTAACGAGGGAGTAAAGGCCCAGTATGCTTGGTTAAAAAATTGATGTTTCCTTGTGAAAATAGGCAAAACAATAACTTTGCACTATAAGGGGGAGGGTTGAGCTCCTTCCCCAGAGCGTGCACAGCACTTGTGCTGGCACGTTCCCTAGTGCTCGCCAAGCACCATAGGGCATCCAAAGGGCAAAGCTCGGCCTACTACATGATGGGAAGCTTCTAATATGTCGGAATACGAAGAGATTTCGTGCGACCCGAAGCTCGGCTCGGGCGTCCCGGCCTGTCCCGAGCTGTGCCGAGCGCGTCCCAGGCCGTCCCGAGCCAAGTCTCGGGCGTCCCAGGCCGTCCCGAGCCAAGTCTCGGGCGACCCAGGCCGGCCCGAGCAAAGTCTCGGACTTCCCAGGCCGTCCCGAGCCACGTCCCGGGCGTCCCAGGCCGTCCCGAGCCAAGTCTCGGACGTCCCAGGCCGTCCCGAGCAAAGTCTCGGACGTCCCAGGCCGTCCCGAGCAAAGTCTCGGGCGTCCCAGGCCGTCCCGAGCTGTGCCGAGGCCGTCCCAGGCCGTCCCGAGCAAAGTCTCGGGCGTCCCAGGCCGTCCCGAGCTGTGGCAAGGGCGTCCCAGGCCGTCCCGAGCTGTGCCGAGGCCGTCCCGAGCCTAGTCTCGGGCGTCCCAGGCCGTCCCGAGCTATTGCGAGGGCGTCCCAGGCCGTCCCGAGCCAAGTCTCGGGCGTACCTGGCCGTCCCGAGCTGTAGCGAGGGCGTCCCATGCCGTCCCGGGCTGTCCCATGCGCGTCTCGTGCCGGCCCGAGCAACAGCTCGGGCGTCCCGTGCCTCGGCCCTTCCAAGTGGTGCTTCGTCGGACATCTCGATATCCACTCGAGCATTTTCGACCTTTCTCCATATGTGGGTGTGTGGGTATTTATCAGGAATATTGGAGAAAGAATCGGGAAAAAAATATTTTTTTCCTATTTTTTTTGAATTTTTAATTGTTTATTCACTTAAAAATTCATAAAAAAATAAATATTTATCGGAATCGCTATTATTATATATCAAAAGAATCCTTGTGAAAAGACCTTTCCAACGAATGCAAGTTTGTTGGATTTGGACGAGTAACGAAGGAGCAAAGGCCGAGTATGCTTGGTTAAAAATTTGATGTTTCCTTGTGAAAATAGGGAAAACAATAACTTTGCACTATATAGGGGAGGGGTGAGCTCCCTCCCCAGGCCGTGCACAGCCCTTGGGCTGGCAGGTGCCTTGGCCCTTGGGATGCAACATAAGGCATCCCAAGGGCAAAGCTCGGCACGGGGGTGGATGGGAAGCTTC
>NW_028238522.1:2500-5000 GCF_041429995.1 Eschscholzia californica | reverse complement strand
ATCGACACTTCGAGAAGTTCGGACCTAGCTTCCTAGCATGTTGATGCGTCGGTGCTAATGGGGACATAAAGATCCCACGACGTTCCGAACGGAAGTAGCCGAAGTGTTCCGTGCGTGTGAACTCCATTGTCCCATGTGCCGGCTCTTGACTCCTAAGATGTCCCATGTGAAGGCCCTTCATGGCTAAGAATGTCCCGTGCAACGTCCCTTGATGATCCCCATAAGGTGTCCCATGTGCGTCCCATGCCGTGCCCAGCCTTACCAAGGCCGTCCCATGCTGTCCCATGCGCGTCCCGTGCCGTCCAAGCCTCACCAAGGCCGTCCCAGGCCATCCCGAGCCTTAGCAAGGCCGTCCCGTGCTGTCCCATGCCGTCCCGAGCCTCACCGAGGCCGTCCCGTGCCTCACCAAGGCCGTCCCGTGCTGTCCCATGCCGTCCCGAGCCTCACCAAGGCCGTCCCGTGCTGTCCCATGCCGTCCCGAGCCTCACCAAGGCCGTCCCGTGCTGTTCCATGCCGTCCCGAGCCTTAGCAAGGCCGTCCGATGCGCGTCCCGTGCTGTCCCATCCGTCCCGAGCCTTAGCAAGGCCGTCCCATGCGCGTCCCATGCCGTCCCGAGCCTTAGCAAGGCCGTCCCATGCGCGTCCGATGGGATTCCCGAGCTTTACCAAGGGCGTCCCGTGCTGTCCCATGCCGTCCCGAGCCATAGGGACGCTGTCCCGTGCGCGTCCCGTGCTGTCCCATGCGCGTCCCCTGCTTTGGCTCGGCTGGCCCGTGCATTCTATGGGGTCGTGGGACATTTCGAAACCCACCCGGGCCATTTCGACTCTCTCTTCGTTTGTACTATTGAGGTATTATTTATGAATTATTGGAGAAAAGAAACGGAAGAAAATATTTTTTTTTTCTATTTTTTATGAATTTTCCGGTGTTTATTCACTTAAAAATTCATAGAAAAATAAATATTTATCGGAATCGCTATTATAATATATCAAAAAAATCCTTGCGAAAAGGCCTTTCCAACGAGTATAAGTTTGCTGGATTCCGACGAGTAACGAGGGAGTAAAGGCCCAGTATGCTTGGTTAAAAAATTGATGTTTCCTTGTGAAAATAGGCAAAACAATAACTTTGCACTATAAGGGGGAGGGTTGAGCTCCTTCCCCAGAGCGTGCACAGCACTTGTGCTGGCACGTTCCCTAGTGCTCGCCAAGCACCATAGGGCATCCAAAGGGCAAAGCTCGGCCTACTACATGATGGGAAGCTTCTAATATGTCGGAATACGAAGAGATTTCGTGCGACCCGAAGCTCGGCTCGGGCGTCCCGGCCTGTCCCGAGCTGTGCCGAGCGCGTCCCAGGCCGTCCCGAGCCAAGTCTCGGGCGTCCCAGGCCGTCCCGAGCCAAGTCTCGGGCGACCCAGGCCGGCCCGAGCAAAGTCTCGGACTTCCCAGGCCGTCCCGAGCCACGTCCCGGGCGTCCCAGGCCGTCCCGAGCCAAGTCTCGGACGTCCCAGGCCGTCCCGAGCAAAGTCTCGGACGTCCCAGGCCGTCCCGAGCAAAGTCTCGGGCGTCCCAGGCCGTCCCGAGCTGTGCCGAGGCCGTCCCAGGCCGTCCCGAGCAAAGTCTCGGGCGTCCCAGGCCGTCCCGAGCTGTGGCAAGGGCGTCCCAGGCCGTCCCGAGCTGTGCCGAGGCCGTCCCGAGCCTAGTCTCGGGCGTCCCAGGCCGTCCCGAGCTATTGCGAGGGCGTCCCAGGCCGTCCCGAGCCAAGTCTCGGGCGTACCTGGCCGTCCCGAGCTGTAGCGAGGGCGTCCCATGCCGTCCCGGGCTGTCCCATGCGCGTCTCGTGCCGGCCCGAGCAACAGCTCGGGCGTCCCGTGCCTCGGCCCTTCCAAGTGGTGCTTCGTCGGACATCTCGATATCCACTCGAGCATTTTCGACCTTTCTCCATATGTGGGTGTGTGGGTATTTATCAGGAATATTGGAGAAAGAATCGGGAAAAAAATATTTTTTTCCTATTTTTTTTGAATTTTTAATTGTTTATTCACTTAAAAATTCATAAAAAAATAAATATTTATCGGAATCGCTATTATTATATATCAAAAGAATCCTTGTGAAAAGACCTTTCCAACGAATGCAAGTTTGTTGGATTTGGACGAGTAACGAAGGAGCAAAGGCCGAGTATGCTTGGTTAAAAATTTGATGTTTCCTTGTGAAAATAGGGAAAACAATAACTTTGCACTATATAGGGGAGGGGTGAGCTCCCTCCCCAGGCCGTGCACAGCCCTTGGGCTGGCAGGTGCCTTGGCCCTTGGGATGCAACATAAGGCATCCCAAGGGCAAAGCTCGGCACGGGGGTGGATGGGAAGCTTCCAAGAGTTGCCCAACTCATCCCCGACGTGGGAAATCGAAGAGGCAGCTGGGGGGGCCCGGGGGGGCACCACGGGCCAAAAATCAAAAACTCCCCAGCCTATGCCGGACACTTGGGGAAGCATCCCCGAAGGTGTCCGAGC
>NW_028238521.1:47500-50000 GCF_041429995.1 Eschscholzia californica | reverse complement strand
GGCCTGGGGAGGGAGCTCACCCCTCCCCTATATAGTGCAAAGTTATTGTTTTCCCTATTTTCACAAGGAAACATCAAATTTTTAACCAAGCATACTCGGCCTTTGCTCCTTCGTTACTCGTCCAAATCCAACAAACTTGCATTCGTTGGAAAGGTCTTTTCACAAGGATTCTTTTGATATATAATAATAGCGATTCCGATAAATATTTATTTTTTTATGAATTTTTAAGTGAATAAACAATTAAAAATTCAAAAAAAATAGAAAAAAAATATTTTTTTCCCGATTCTTTCTCCAATATTCCTGATAAATACCCACACACCCACATATGGAGAATGGTCGAAAATGCTCGAGTGGATATCGAGATGTCCGACGAAGCACCACTTGGAAGGGCCGAGGCACGGGACGCCCGAGCTGTTGCTCGGGCCGGCACGGGACGCGCATGGGACATCCCGGGACGGCATGGGACGCCCTCGCTACAGCTCGAGACGGCCAGGTACGCCCGAGACTTGGCTCGGGACGGCCTGGGACGCCCTCGCCATAGCTCGGGACGGCCTGGGACGCCCGAGACTAGGCTCGGGACGGCCTCGGCACAGCACGGGACGGCCTGGGACGCCCTTGCCACAGCTCGGGACGGCATGGGACGCCCGAGACTTTGCTCGGGACGGCCTGGGACGCCCTTGCCACAGCTCGGGACGGCCTGGGACGGCCTCGGCACAGCTCGGGACGGCCTGGGACGCCCGAGACTTTGCTCGGGACGGCCTGGGACGTCCGAGACTTTGCTCGGGACGGCCTGGGACGCCCGAGACTTGGCTCGGGACGGCCTGGGACGCCCTCGCTCCAGCTCGGGACGCCCTGGGACGGCCTCGACACAGCTCGGGACGGCCTGGGACGTCCGAGACTTTGCTCGGGCCGGCCTGGGACGCCCGAGACTTGGCTCGGGACGGCCTGGGACGCGCTCGGCACAGCTCGGCACAGGCCGGGACGCCCGAGCCGAGCTTCGGGTCGCACAAAATCTCTTCGTATTCCGACATATTAGAAGCTTCCCATCATGTAGTAGGCCGAGCTTTGCCCTTTGGATGCCCTATGGTGCTTGGCGAGCACTAGGGAACGTGCCAGCACAAGTGCTGTGCACGCTCTGGGGAAGGAGCTCAACCCTCCCCCTTATAGTGCAAAGTTATTGTTTTTCCTATTTTCACAAGGAAACATCAATTTTTTAACCAAGCATACTGGGCCTTTACTCCTTCGTTACTCGTCGGAATCCAGCAAACTTATACTCGTTGGAAAGGTCTTTTCGCAAGGATTTTTTTGATATATTATAATAGCGATTCCGATAAATATTTATTTTTCTATGAATTTTTAAGTGAATAAACACCGGAAAATTCATAAAAAATAGAAAAAAAAATATTTTCTTCCGTTTCTTTTCTCCAATAATTCATAAATAATACCTCAATAGTATTAATGAAGAGAGAGTCGAAATGGCCCGGGTGGATTTCGAAATGTCCCACGACCCCATAGAATGCACGGGCCAGCCGAGCCAAAAGAATGGGACGCGCACGGGACAGCATTGGTCAGGCTCGGGACGGCACGGGACAGCACGGGACGCGCATGGGACGGCACGGGACGCGAATGGGACGGCCTTGCTAAGGCTCGGGACGGCATGGGACAGCACGGGACGCGAATGGGACGGCCTTGCTAAGGCTCGGGACGGCATGGGACAGCTCGGGACGCGCATGGGACGGCCTTGGTGAGGCTCGGGACGGCCTTGGTCAGGCTCGGGACGGCATGTCACGGCCCTGGTGAGGCTCGGACGGCACGGGACGCGCATGGGACGGCACGGGACGGCCTGGGACGGCCTTTGTGAGGCTCGGACGGCACGGGACGCGCATGGGACGGCCTTGGCGAGGCTCGGGACGGCATGGGACAGCACGGGACGGCCTCGGCACAGCTCGGACGGCACGGGACGCGCATGGGACGGCCTTGGCGAGGCTCGGGACGGCATGGGACAGCACGGGACGGCACGGGACGGCCTCGGCACAGCTCGGACGGCACGGGACGGCCTTGGCGAGGCTCGGGACGGCATGGGACAGCACGGGACGGCACGGGACGGCCTCGGCACAGCTCGGACGGCACGGGACGGCCTTGGCGAGGCTCGGGACGGCATGGGACAGCACGGGACGGCACGGGACGGCCTCGGCACAGCTCGGACGGCACGGGACGGCCTTGGCGAGGCTCGGGACGGCATGGGACAGCACGGGACGGCCTCGGCACAGCTCGGGACGGCACGAGACGCGCATGGGACGGCCTTGGTGAGGCTCGGACGGCACGGGACGCGCATGGGACGGCCTTGGTGAGGCTCGGACGGCACGGGACGCGCATGGGACATCATGGGACGCACATGGGACACCTTATGGGGATCATCAAGGGACGTTGCACGGGACATTCTTTCCCACGAAGGGCATTTACATGGGACATCTTAGGAGTCGAGAGCCGGCACATGGGA
>NW_028238521.1:15000-17500 GCF_041429995.1 Eschscholzia californica | reverse complement strand
TCCAACAAACTTGCATTCGTTGGAAAGGTCTTTTCACAAGGATTCTTTTGATATATAATAATAGCGATTCCGATAAATATTTATTTTTTTATGAATTTTTAAGTGAATAAACAATTAAAAATTCAAAAAAAATAGAAAAAAAATATTTTTTTCCCGATTCTTTCTCCAATATTCCTGATAAATACCCACACACCCACATATGGAGAATGGTCGAAAATGCTCGAGTGGATATCGAGATGTCCGACGAAGCACCACTTGGAAGGGCCGAGGCACGGGACGCCCGAGCTGTTGCTCGGGCCGGCACGGGACGCGCATGGGACATCCCGGGACGGCATGGGACGCCCTCGCTACAGCTCGAGACGGCCAGGTACGCCCGAGACTTGGCTCGGGACGGCCTGGGACGCCCTCGCCATAGCTCGGGACGGCCTGGGACGCCCGAGACTAGGCTCGGGACGGCCTCGGCACAGCACGGGACGGCCTGGGACGCCCTTGCCACAGCTCGGGACGGCATGGGACGCCCGAGACTTTGCTCGGGACGGCCTGGGACGCCCTTGCCACAGCTCGGGACGGCCTGGGACGGCCTCGGCACAGCTCGGGACGGCCTGGGACGCCCGAGACTTTGCTCGGGACGGCCTGGGACGTCCGAGACTTTGCTCGGGACGGCCTGGGACGCCCGAGACTTGGCTCGGGACGGCCTGGGACGCCCTCGCTCCAGCTCGGGACGCCCTGGGACGGCCTCGACACAGCTCGGGACGGCCTGGGACGTCCGAGACTTTGCTCGGGCCGGCCTGGGACGCCCGAGACTTGGCTCGGGACGGCCTGGGACGCGCTCGGCACAGCTCGGCACAGGCCGGGACGCCCGAGCCGAGCTTCGGGTCGCACGAAATCTCTTCGTATTCCGACATATTAGAAGCTTCCCATCATGTAGTAGGCCGAGCTTTGCCCTTTGGATGCCCTATGGTGCTTGGCGAGCACTAGGGAACGTGCCAGCACAAGTGCTGTGCACGCTCTGGGGAAGGAGCTCAACCCTCCCCCTTATAGTGCAAAGTTATTGTTTTTCCTATTTTCACAAGGAAACATCAATTTTTTAACCAAGCATACTGGGCCTTTACTCCTTCGTTACTCGTCGGAATCCAGCAAACTTATACTCGTTGGAAAGGTCTTTTCGCAAGGATTTTTTTGATATATTATAATAGCGATTCCGATAAATATTTATTTTTCTATGAATTTTTAAGTGAATAAACACCGGAAAATTCATAAAAAATAGAAAAAAAAATATTTTCTTCCGTTTCTTTTCTCCAATAATTCATAAATAATACCTCAATAGTATTAATGAAGAGAGAGTCGAAATGGCCCGGGTGGATTTCGAAATGTCCCACGACCCCATAGAATGCACGGGCCAGCCGAGCCAAAAGAATGGGACGCGCACGGGACAGCATTGGTCAGGCTCGGGACGGCACGGGACAGCACGGGACGCGCATGGGACGGCACGGGACGCGAATGGGACGGCCTTGCTAAGGCTCGGGACGGCATGGGACAGCACGGGACGCGAATGGGACGGCCTTGCTAAGGCTCGGGACGGCATGGGACAGCTCGGGACGCGCATGGGACGGCCTTGGTGAGGCTCGGGACGGCCTTGGTCAGGCTCGGGACGGCATGTCACGGCCCTGGTGAGGCTCGGACGGCACGGGACGCGCATGGGACGGCACGGGACGGCCTGGGACGGCCTTTGTGAGGCTCGGACGGCACGGGACGCGCATGGGACGGCCTTGGCGAGGCTCGGGACGGCATGGGACAGCACGGGACGGCCTCGGCACAGCTCGGACGGCACGGGACGCGCATGGGACGGCCTTGGCGAGGCTCGGGACGGCATGGGACAGCACGGGACGGCACGGGACGGCCTCGGCACAGCTCGGACGGCACGGGACGGCCTTGGCGAGGCTCGGGACGGCATGGGACAGCACGGGACGGCACGGGACGGCCTCGGCACAGCTCGGACGGCACGGGACGGCCTTGGCGAGGCTCGGGACGGCATGGGACAGCACGGGACGGCACGGGACGGCCTCGGCACAGCTCGGACGGCACGGGACGGCCTTGGCGAGGCTCGGGACGGCATGGGACAGCACGGGACGGCCTCGGCACAGCTCGGGACGGCACGAGACGCGCATGGGACGGCCTTGGTGAGGCTCGGACGGCACGGGACGCGCATGGGACGGCCTTGGTGAGGCTCGGACGGCACGGGACGCGCATGGGACATCATGGGACGCACATGGGACACCTTATGGGGATCATCAAGGGACGTTGCACGGGACATTCTTTCCCACGAAGGGCATTTACATGGGACATCTTAGGAGTCGAGAGCCGGCACATGGGACAACGTAGTTCACACGCACGGAACACTTTACTTTCGTTTGGAACGTCGTGGGATCTTTATGTCCCCATTAGCACCGAACCTTTAACATGCTAGGAAGCTATGTTCGATCTTCTCGAAGTGTCGATG
>NW_028238520.1:65000-67500 GCF_041429995.1 Eschscholzia californica | reverse complement strand
GGCACGTTAGTGCCGTCTCTCGCAGGGGACGCGGGAAGCGCGGCGTCGGCCGACTCGCTCCGCATCGTGGCGGGCGAGGGGCAAATACGTGGGACTCAACTCGTTGCCTCCGCGGAAGGTATGCAGCACAGGAACCGTATATTGGCCCGGCACTCGAAGGTGTCGGGAGCCGACTGAACAGGGACGAGAGCCGAAGGTTCCCATGCGAACAGCAGGAAGCCCAACAGCACACTCGAACCAAACACCACTCACACGCCAACACGTCGTCGGACAGTCAACCGCCCGCGTCGCTCAAATGCGCTCCGCTCGCCCCGAAAGGCTGCAGAGGCGCAAGAGACCAACGCGGGACAGTCCCGGCCGACACGCTGTGCGTGAAAAATCCATCCAACTAGGTCGCGCCAAAGCTGCGCACGTCGCTTCTCGGGAGCTGCCCCTTCAGCTCCCACGACGTGCGCTTCGCCATCATGCTGCACCAAGGAAGCTTCCGAGGTGCAGCACTTTCGCATCTTTGGGGCCGGCTAGGGACTCTTGTGCCTAATGAGCTTCCCCAGCAGCTCGGACACCTTCGGGGATGCTTCCCAAGTGTCCGGCATAGGATGGGGACTTTTCGATTTTTGGCCCGTGGTGCCCCCCGGGCCCCCCCAGCAGCCCGGACACCTTCGGGGATGCTTCCCCAAGTGTCCGGCATAGGCTGGGGAGTTTTTGATTTTTTGCCCGTGGTGCCCCCCCGGGCCCCCCCAGCCGCCTCTTCGATTTCCCACGTCGGGGATGAGTTGGGCAACTCTTGGAAGCTTCCCATCCACCCCCGTGCCGAGCTTTGCCCTTGGGATGCCTTATGTTGCATCCCAAGGGCCAAGGCACCTGCCAGCCCAAGGGCTGTGCACGGCCTGGGGAGGGAGCTCACCCCTCCCCTATATAGTGCAAAGTTATTGTTTTCCCTATTTTCACAAGGAAACATCAAATTTTTAACCAAGCATACTCGGCCTTTGATCCTTCGTTACTCGTCCAAATCCAACAAACTTGCATTCGTTGGAAAGGTCTTTTCACAAGGATTCTTTTGATATATAATAATAGCGATTCCGATAAATATTTATTTTTTTATGAATTTTAAGTGAATAAACAATTAAAAATTCAAAAAAAATAGAAAAAAAATATTTTTTTCCCGATTCTTTCTCCAATATTCCTGATAAATACCCACACACCCACATATGGAGAATGGTCGAAAATGCTCGAGTGGATATCGAGATGTCCGACGAAGCACCACTTGGAAGGGCCGAGGCACGGGACGCCCGAGCTGTTGCTCGGGCCGGCACGGGACGCGCATGGGACAGCCCGGGACGGCATGGGACGCCCTCGCTACAGCTCGGGACGGCCAGGTACGCCCGAGACTTGGCTCGGGACGGCCTGGGACGCCCTCGCCATAGCTCGGGACGGCCTGGGACGCCAGAGACTAGGCTCGGGACGGCCTCGGCACAGCTCGGGACGGCCTGGGACGCCCTTGCCACAGCTCGGGACGGCCTGGGACGCCCTTGCCACAGCTCGGGACGGCCTGGGACGCCCGAGACTTTGCTCGGGACGGCCTGGGACGGCCTCGGCACAGCTCGGGACGGCCTGGGACGCCCGAGACTTTGCTCGGGACGGCCTGGGACGCCCGAGACTTGGCTCGGGACGGCCTGGGACGCCCTCGCTACAGCTCGGGACGCCCTGGGACGGCCTCGACACAGCTCGGGACGCCCTGGGACGTCCGAGACTTTGCTCGGGCCGGCCTGGGACGCCCGAGACTTGGCTCGGGACGGCCTGGGACGCCCGAGACTTGGCTCGGGACGGCCTGGGACGCCCGAGACTTGGCTCGGGACGGCCTGGGACGCGCTCGGCACAGCTCGGGACAGGCCGGGACGCCCGAGCCGAGCTTCGGGTCGCACGAAATCTCTTCGTATTCCGACATATTAGAAGCTTCCCATCATGTAGTAGGCCGAGCTTTGCCCTTTGGATGCCCTATGGTGCTTGGCGAGCACTAGGGAACGTGCCAGCACAAGTGCTGTGCACGCTCTGGGGAAGGAGCTCAACCCTCCCCCTTATAGTGCAAAGTTATTGTTTTTCCTATTTTCACAAGGAAACATCAATTTTTTAACCAAGCATACTGGGCCTTTACTCCTTCGTTACTCGTCGGAATCCAGCAAACTTATACTCGTCGGAAAGGTCTTTTCGCAAGGATTTTTTTGATATATTATAATAGCGATTCCGATAAATATTTATTTTTCTATGAATTTTTAAGTGAATAAACACCGGAAAATTCATAAAAAATAGAAAAAAAAATATTTTCCTCCGTTTCTTTTCTCCAATAATTCATAAATAATACCTCAATAGTATTAATGAAGAGAGAGTCGAAGTGGCCCGGGTGGATTTCGAAATGTCCCACGACCCCATAGAATGCACGGGCCAGCCGAGCCAAAAGAATGGGACGCGCACGGGACAGCATTGGTCAGGCTCGGGACGGCAC
>NW_028238520.1:32500-35000 GCF_041429995.1 Eschscholzia californica | reverse complement strand
CAACAAACTTGCATTCGTTGGAAAGGTCTTTTCACAAGGATTCTTTTGATATATAATAATAGCGATTCCGATAAATATTTATTTTTTTATGAATTTTTAAGTGAATAAACAATTAAAAATTCAAAAAAAATAGAAAAAAAATATTTTTTTCCCGATTCTTTCTCCAATATTCCTGATAAATACCCACACACCCACATATGGAGAATGGTCGAAAATGCTCGAGTGGATATCGAGATGTCCGACGAAGCACCACTTGGAAGGGCCGAGGCACGGGACGCCCGAGCTGTTGCTCGGGCCGGCACGGGACGCGCATGGGACAGCCCGGGACGGCATGGGACGCCCTCGCTACAGCTCGGGACGGCCAGGTACGCCCGAGACTTGGCTCGGGACGGCCTGGGACGCCCTCGCCATAGCTCGGGACGGCCTGGGACGCCAGAGACTAGGCTCGGGACGGCCTCGGCACAGCTCGGGACGGCCTGGGACGCCCTTGCCACAGCTCGGGACGGCCTGGGACGCCCTTGCCACAGCTCGGGACGGCCTGGGACGCCCGAGACTTTGCTCGGGACGGCCTGGGACGGCCTCGGCACAGCTCGGGACGGCCTGGGACGCCCGAGACTTTGCTCGGGACGGCCTGGGACGCCCGAGACTTGGCTCGGGACGGCCTGGGACGCCCTCGCTACAGCTCGGGACGCCCTGGGACGGCCTCGACACAGCTCGGGACGCCCTGGGACGTCCGAGACTTTGCTCGGGCCGGCCTGGGACGCCCGAGACTTGGCTCGGGACGGCCTGGGACGCCCGAGACTTGGCTCGGGACGGCCTGGGACGCCCGAGACTTGGCTCGGGACGGCCTGGGACGCGCTCGGCACAGCTCGGGACAGGCCGGGACGCCCGAGCCGAGCTTCGGGTCGCACGAAATCTCTTCGTATTCCGACATATTAGAAGCTTCCCATCATGTAGTAGGCCGAGCTTTGCCCTTTGGATGCCCTATGGTGCTTGGCGAGCACTAGGGAACGTGCCAGCACAAGTGCTGTGCACGCTCTGGGGAAGGAGCTCAACCCTCCCCCTTATAGTGCAAAGTTATTGTTTTTCCTATTTTCACAAGGAAACATCAATTTTTTAACCAAGCATACTGGGCCTTTACTCCTTCGTTACTCGTCGGAATCCAGCAAACTTATACTCGTCGGAAAGGTCTTTTCGCAAGGATTTTTTTGATATATTATAATAGCGATTCCGATAAATATTTATTTTTCTATGAATTTTTAAGTGAATAAACACCGGAAAATTCATAAAAAATAGAAAAAAAAATATTTTCCTCCGTTTCTTTTCTCCAATAATTCATAAATAATACCTCAATAGTATTAATGAAGAGAGAGTCGAAGTGGCCCGGGTGGATTTCGAAATGTCCCACGACCCCATAGAATGCACGGGCCAGCCGAGCCAAAAGAATGGGACGCGCACGGGACAGCATTGGTCAGGCTCGGGACGGCACGGGACAGCACGGGACGCGCATGGGACAGCACGGGACGCGAATGGGACGGCCTTGCTAAGGCTCGGGACGGCATGGGACAGCTCGGGACGCGCATGGGACGGCACGGGACGCGCATGGGACGGCCTTGGTGAGGCACGGGACGGCCTTGGTCAGGCTCGGGACGCGCATGGGACGGCACGGGACGGCCTTTGTGAGGCTCGGACGGCACGGGACGCGCATGGGACGGCCTTGGCGAGGCTCGGGACGGCATGGGACAGCACGGGACGGCCTCGGCACAGCTCGGACGGCACGGGACGCGCATGGGACGGCCTCGGCACAGCTCGGACGGCACGGGACGGCCTTGGCGAGGCTCGGGACGGCAAGGGACGGCCTCGGCACAGCTCGGGACGGCACGAGACGCGCATGGGACGGCCTTGGTGAGGCTCGGACGGCACGGGACGCGCATGGGACATCATGGGACGCACATGGGACACCTTATGGGGATCATCAAGGCGTCTTGCACGGGACATTCTTTCCCACGAAGGGCATTTACATGGGACATCTTAGGAGTCGAGAGCCGGCACATGGGACAACGTAGTTCACACGCACGGAACACTTTACTTTCGTTTGGAACGTCGTGGGATCTTTATGTTCCCATTAGCACCGAACCTTTAACATGCTAGGAAGCTATGTTCGATCTTCTCGAAGTGTCGATGGAACTTCGATGGATACACATCCGATCCGATGTTATGATGATGTACTTTCTCCGAGATCGATGTTGGGGCCGTATTCCGATGTCATGATGATGTACTTTCTCCGAGATCGATGTGACGGCCTTGGTAAGGCATAGTTCGGCCTTGGTAAGGCATGGGTCGGCCTTGCTAAGGCATGGGATGGCCTTCGTAAGGCATGGGACGGTCTTGTAAGGCACGGGACGCGCATGGGACGGCCTTGTAAGGCATGGGACGACCTTCGTAAGGCGTGGGTCGGCCTTGTAAGGCTCGGGACGCCATGGGACGGCACGAGACGCGC
>NW_028238520.1:0-2500 GCF_041429995.1 Eschscholzia californica | reverse complement strand
AACGTGCCAGCACAAGTGCTGTGCACGCTCTGGGGAAGGAGCTCAACCCTCCCCCTTATAGTGCAAAGTTATTGTTTTTCCTATTTTCACAAGGAAACATCAATTTTTTAACCAAGCATACTGGGCCTTTACTCCTTCGTTACTCGTCGGAATCCAGCAAACTTATACTCGTCGGAAAGGTCTTTTCGCAAGGATTTTTTTGATATATTATAATAGCGATTCCGATAAATATTTATTTTTCTATGAATTTTTAAGTGAATAAACACCGGAAAATTCATAAAAAATAGAAAAAAAAATATTTTCCTCCGTTTCTTTTCTCCAATAATTCATAAATAATACCTCAATAGTATTAATGAAGAGAGAGTCGAAGTGGCCCGGGTGGATTTCGAAATGTCCCACGACCCCATAGAATGCACGGGCCAGCCGAGCCAAAAGAATGGGACGCGCACGGGACAGCATTGGTCAGGCTCGGGACGGCACGGGACAGCACGGGACGCGCATGGGACAGCACGGGACGCGAATGGGACGGCCTTGCTAAGGCTCGGGACGGCATGGGACAGCTCGGGACGCGCATGGGACGGCACGGGACGCGCATGGGACGGCCTTGGTGAGGCACGGGACGGCCTTGGTCAGGCTCGGGACGCGCATGGGACGGCACGGGACGGCCTTTGTGAGGCTCGGACGGCACGGGACGCGCATGGGACGGCCTTGGCGAGGCTCGGGACGGCATGGGACAGCACGGGACGGCCTCGGCACAGCTCGGACGGCACGGGACGCGCATGGGACGGCCTCGGCACAGCTCGGACGGCACGGGACGGCCTTGGCGAGGCTCGGGACGGCAAGGGACGGCCTCGGCACAGCTCGGGACGGCACGAGACGCGCATGGGACGGCCTTGGTGAGGCTCGGACGGCACGGGACGCGCATGGGACATCATGGGACGCACATGGGACACCTTATGGGGATCATCAAGGCGTCTTGCACGGGACATTCTTTCCCACGAAGGGCATTTACATGGGACATCTTAGGAGTCGAGAGCCGGCACATGGGACAACGTAGTTCACACGCACGGAACACTTTACTTTCGTTTGGAACGTCGTGGGATCTTTATGTTCCCATTAGCACCGAACCTTTAACATGCTAGGAAGCTATGTTCGATCTTCTCGAAGTGTCGATGGAACTTCGATGGATACACATCCGATCCGATGTTATGATGATGTACTTTCTCCGAGATCGATGTTGGGGCCGTATTCCGATGTCATGATGATGTACTTTCTCCGAGATCGATGTGACGGCCTTGGTAAGGCATAGTTCGGCCTTGGTAAGGCATGGGTCGGCCTTGCTAAGGCATGGGATGGCCTTCGTAAGGCATGGGACGGTCTTGTAAGGCACGGGACGCGCATGGGACGGCCTTGTAAGGCATGGGACGACCTTCGTAAGGCGTGGGTCGGCCTTGTAAGGCTCGGGACGCCATGGGACGGCACGAGACGCGCATGGGACGGCCTTGGTGAGGCTCGGACGGCACGGGACGCGCATGCGACGGCCTTGTAAGGCTCAGGACGGCACGGGACAGCACGGGACGCGCAAGGGACGGCCTTGGTATGCCTCGGGACGGCCTTGGTAAGGCTCGGGACGGCCTTGGTATGCCTCGGGACGCCATGGGACAGCTGGGGACGCCATGGGACGGCCTGGGACTGGCTTGGTAAGGCTCGGGACGCCATGGGACAGCTGGGGACGCCATGGGACGGCCTGGGACTGCCTTGGTAAGGCTCGGGACGCCATGGGACGCCATGGGACGGCACGGGACGCGCACGGGACGGCCTGGGACGCGCACGGGACGGCCTTGGTAAGGCTCGGGACGCCATGGGACAGCAGGGGACGCCATGGGACGGCCTGGGACTGCCTTGGTAAGGCTCGGGACGCCATGGGACGGCCTGGGACGCGCACGGGACGGCCTTGGTAAGGCTCGGGACGCCATGGGACGGCACGGGACGCGCACGGGACGGCCTGGGACGCATCCTGGGATGCCTGAGCCAGCAAGGTCGCGGCATGGGACATTCTTAGGCATCAAGGGTCGCGGCATGGGACATTCTTAGGCGTCAAGGGTCGGGGCATGGGACATTCTTAGGCGTCAAGGGTCGTGGCATGGGACATCACATGGGCCATCTTATGCTTCTTAGGCACCAAGGGTCGGGACGTGGGTGCGTTAAGGCAGGGACATCTTATTGGGACTTGGTGCGCTCCAACACCCTTTGCGGGACACCAAGGAAGGGACATCTTAGTGGGACTTGGTGCGTTCCAACACCCTTTGCGGGACACCAAGGCATGGACATTTTAGTGAGCGGGCGCACACCTCCTGCGGGAAAAATACACACGTAGCCCGGTAGCGGAAAACGTGCAGAATATATTTAAGGGGATGATGTATGTGTTGTTGGGTAAATGGGGTTAAGTGTTGGGGGGGGGGGGAGGGGGGGACGAATCGGTGCGACACGGGGCTGAATC
>NW_028238519.1:57500-62500 GCF_041429995.1 Eschscholzia californica | reverse complement strand
GTATCCTTTATAGTGGGCGAGAGTCTATGACTCAAGGAAGCGTTATACGGGACGGCTCGAGCTATGCTCGTAGGTTGGGACACGTTGGTGTCATGCCGCATTATTGGTTGGGAACCAAGATGACTTGATAGTCGAGATGCTCCGAATATGTTCGGGAAGGCTGGCTATGTGTTAGGAGGGAATACATAGCGCCGCACGGTACGTTAGGATTTGATATTCCGCACTATCGACCCGTGTCTTTGAGCATAATATGCCGGGTCGACCTAACGTGACAAAAAGGCCGTGACAATTGGTATCAGAGCCTAGACGAAAGGCTAAAGATATATTACCCTCTGATACCTATTTGACAATTGGTATCAGAGCTTGAAGAGCAAGCTAATGGATTGTGTTCTGATCCCATATGAGAATTGTGATCAGAGCTTGGATGACAAGCTAGAGTATTGCGCTCTGATCCTAGATGAGAAATGGATGTCAGAGCCTGAGCTGCAGGATGGAGATGCACGAGTGAAGATGTATTGCATCCTGATAACCATTTAACAGTTGGTGTAATAGCCTAGTGGATAGGCCAAAGTGTATATTGCTCTGGTCCTTGGGATAGATGGATCAAGAGCTGGATAGCTACAAGATGTGTTCCAAGAGCCTAGTGATTGTGGCAAATGGATATGTTTTGGGAGCTTGAGAGGACAAGCATGAAGATATGCCTAAGAACATGTGGGATGTTTGGAAGCATACTTCCAGAGCCTGGACGGCAGGTTCAAAGAGATGGTATCTATGCTCGAAGAGTTGACAAAGAGCTTAGTGATTCTCCCACTATGGTATGTGGTATACTGGAGTGTGTATGAAGAGCTACGTTGAGAGCATGATTCCAAGCGAAGGCTTTCAGAGTGAGATGCATTCAAGATGATAAGGTCTCTGAAGCTGTGATACAGGATGGGACCTTTGTCGAGGGATGCATGGTGCATAAGGCGACGAGAGTTCCGATGGAAGGAATAGGCCGTGTGCACGGATGCTACGGTGGTAGCTATACTTGGGTCTATGTTCCTTTGAGATGAAGGACATATGCTAGATATGAGATGGAACCGTATTGACACAAGAAGTCATGTGCAAGCTGTAAGAGTTCAGTGTGACTTGGTATACAAGAAGGTACCATATATGCTTGAGTCCTTTAGAGGTAAGGACAAGTGCAGAGAAGGGATGAACCGAGAATGGCACGGTGAGTCGTGTGCGAGCTTAGTGCAGTAATGCTCAGTACGATTTGGTGCGCATTGGGTACATCATGATATAGAGTCCTTGAAGTGGACAACATGCTTGGTATAAGAAGCTTACCAAGATGGCAAGTAGAGTCAGGCTGAGAGCTTGTGGTAAGCTAGTCTGAGTAAGCTTGTTGGATTGGCATCCTAGAGTGGAGCTATGTTGATCCGAGTGATACTTGAGCGTTAGAGCAGGGTATGGCAACAAGGTGTTGAAGGATACTCTCTTATGCTTAAGCCGAAGGTAGCATCGAGTGACTTGTGATGTTGTGAGTTCAAGCTACTTACAGAAGACAGTGGTCAAAGAGTAAGATAGATGGACAGAGTACATCGTTGGACAAGTTGGTGCTAGATCAAGTTGTGCTTATGTGGTATGGTGCACGATAGAGTTCGGCACGGTGTATGCTAAGCGCATTTGAGTTCCAAAGAGGATGGACTCACTTGAGATGAGACATGGATATGCTAGCACGTTTGTGTGTGGTATGTCGCATGAGTGCTATAAGCCGAAACCAACATTGAAGCTTATGGACATATTGGTGTGAAGTCTAGATGACAGATTCACGAGACCAAGTGAAGTACTGATGGTAGTTGGAACCGAGTTCAAGCCGTCAAGTAATATGGGGGTCGTTGTATCTGAAGTAGATCGGCCCATGTTTGAGTTATGCATTGGAGGTAAGTTGGAACCGAGTTCAAGCCTACAGTGTGCAATGAGTACGTGGTGACTGAGAAGAGATCAGCTCACGTTATGGGATTTCAGGATGGTGTGTCGTGGTGACATTAAGCATCGTCCAATTCTGGTGATAGTTGGAACCAAGTTCAGATCGTCAGAGATATATGACAACGTCGAGTTTGAAGTCGAGTTGTAAACCGTATGGTGCTGCATAAGATGTGTTGGAACTTATGCGGTGGTACGTTCGGTTGTGTTCAAGAGGGACACGAGCCTACCAAGATGCTCGGGTTAAGGAGCATCGCCAAAGATTAAATGGCAAGTGTGTGTCTGGATGTAGTCAGAGAGGACGTTCCCAAGAGTATGCCGATGGTGGATGGTTTGGTACCATGTAGTTCTCGTGGAGAGAAGCTACCTTGCTCGTTTAGTGGACATCGAAGGCAACACAACAATTTCCCGAGGAAGGGATGGCACAGATGATGCCGAGCGCATGTGGCGCAAGCGCGGAGGCGCGAGTTTGAGATGTGCACAGAGGTGCAGGCGCGGAGGCGCATACGAGGCAAGGGTCGTCGAGAGAGGGGCGACATTGCGAAGAGTTCAAGTGACATACACTCAAGGGTACAAGTAGTGGATACGTTGGTACTAGAGTGCACTTGATGTTGGGGACAGTGGTCGAAACGAGGGTCTCAATGAACAAGCAAACCAAGGAGTCAGAACGTGGAGTACATGGGTACGTTGGGTCTGATCCAGAGGTAAGTGACATTGAAGACGAGTTGCTTCGCGATGGTAACGTTGCGAGCACATGGCAAGACGCAGGGGCGTCGAGATGCTAACTCGGGTGAAGGCAACGTTTGCTGAGGTACCAGGGTGATGAGTTGTGTCGCAGTTCACTGCGATACGCATGGCAAGATTGGTCACAAAAGCAGAGATAGGAGGTGACAATCGAGATGCCAACTCAAGGTGAAGCCGAAGAGGTGAGGTACCTGAGTTCGAGGAGCGGCGGAGGCTGCAACAGAGAAGCGACATTGAGCATGGATGAATGGTACGGAAGACCATTATCCTAAGGCATTGGAAGATGCAGAGCCGAAGACTGAAGTAATCCTGCGGGATGCCTACACGATGAGACTGTGTAGTTCGCACGGAGGTGCGGTATGCCGAAGACATGAAGGTGCAGTGGTAGCATCGGAGTTGAGGCAGAAGATTGAAGTACTCCAAACTTAGTCGACGAGGACGTCGACATTACAAGTGGGGGAGTATGTCACGTGCATATTGTTGAGCATGCATATGACGTGACGAGTGCTAGGAGCACGTACGAGCATATAGGCCGTAGGGCCGAATACGAGGTCGAGATAGGGCAAGAGTGCCAAGCAAGCTTCCTTAGGCCATGCACGGGACGCCCGTGGCATTCAAGACTTTGTCAAGGATACGAAGGGTCATTTGGACGAGAGTATGCCTGGTTAAAAGGATTGATGTTTCCTTGTGGAAATAGGCAAAACAAGAAGTTTGCACCTTAGGAGGGGGTGGTCTCCCTTCCTCATATGCATCCAGCATATGCCAAGACCTCGTGGATGGGAGCTCGCCCATCCTTAGCATGGTATGCACGAAAGTGAGCATCCTCGTGGCGCAACCCATGAGGCCGGCCTAGCGTATGCGAGAGAAGCATATTGCACGGGTTCCCTTGTCATAGGAAATGGCTCGGGACAGTACCTGGAGATAGGTTACTGCGGGTTCCTTTGGAAAAGGTGTTGCATGTTCTCATGCCATGGCGAGGCGTGCGTCGTGCTAGCATAGTCCATAAGGAGGATTGAGCTATTCAAGGTGTCAAGCCTTGATGTGCTATGTTGGGCATGAGGTAGCTTATTAGAGATGGATGCTCCTATGCCCAATGTCCGGATGGTAAGCCGAGATGATAAGGTGCCGGATGCTTGAGACTAGATGGCAAGATCCGCATACGTGGCTTGGTGTGCTCCGCACATATGTTGGTATCCTTTATAGTGGGCGAGAGTCTATGACTCAAGGAAGCGTTATACGGGACGGCTCGAGCTATGCTCGTAGGTTGGGACACGTTGGTGTCATGCCGCATTATTGGTTGGGAACCAAGATGACTTGATAGTCGAGATGCTCCGAATATGTTCGGGAAGGCTGGCTATGTGTTAGGAGGGAATACATAGCGCCGCACGGTACGTTAGGATTTGATATTCCGCACTATCGACCCGTGTCTTTGAGCATAATATGCCGGGTCGACCTAACGTGACAAAAAGGCCGTGACACTGGGACGGCCTCGGCACAGCTCGGGACGGCCTGGGACGCCCGAGACTTTGCTCGGGACGGCCTGGGACGTCCGAGACTTTGCTCGGGACGGCCTGGGACGTCCGAGACTTTGCTCGGGACGGCCTGGGACGCCCGAGACTTGGCTCGGGACGGCCTGGGACGCCCTCGCTACAGCTCGGGACGCCCGAGACTTGGCTCGGGACGGCCTGGGACGCCCGAGACTTGGCTCGGGACGGCCTGGGACGCCCGAGACTTGGCTCGGGACGGCCTGGGACGCGCTCGGCACAGCTCGGGACAGGCCGGGACGCCCGAGCCGAGCTTCGGGTCGCACGAAATCTCTTCGTATTCCGACATATTAGAAGCTTCCCATCATGTAGTAGGCCGAGCTTTGCCCTTTGGATGCCCTATGGTGCTTGGCGAGCACTAGGGAACGTGCCAGCACAAGTGCTGTGCACGCTCTGGGGAAGGAGCTCAACCCTCCCCCTTATAGTGCAAAGTTATTGTTTTGCCTATTTTCACAAGGAAACATCAATTTTTTAACCAAGCATACTGGGCCTTTACTCCTTCGTTACTCGTCGGAATCCAGCAAACTTATACTCGTTGGAAAGGCCTTTTCGCAAGGATTTTTTTGATATATTATAATAGCGATTCCGATAAATATTTATTTTTCTATGAATTTTTAAGTGAATAAACACCGGAAAATTCATAAAAAATAGAAAAAAAAATATTTTCTTCCGTTTCTTTTCTCCAATAATTCATAAATAATACCTCAATAGTATAAATGAAGAGAGAGTCGAAATGGCCCGGGTGGG
>NW_028238519.1:27500-37500 GCF_041429995.1 Eschscholzia californica | reverse complement strand
TCGACTTCCCACGTCGGGGATGAGTTGGGCAACTCTTGGAAGCTTCCCATCCACCCCCGTGTCGAGCTTTGCCCTTGGGATGCCTTATGTTGCATCCCAAGGGCCAAGGCACCTGCCAGCCCAAGGGCTGTGCACGGCCTGGGGAGGGAGCTCACCCCTCCCCTATATAGTGCAAAGTTATTGTTTTCCCTATTTTCACAAGGAAACATCAAATTTTTAACCAAGCATACTCGGCCTTTGCTCCTTCGTTACTCGTCCAAATCCAACAAACTTGCATTCGTTGGAAAGGTCTTTTCACAAGGATTCTTTTGATATATAATAATAGCGATTCCGATAAATATTTATTTTTTTATGAATTTTTAAGTGAATAAACAATTAAAAATTCAAAAAAAATAGAAAAAAAATATTTTTTTCCCGATTCTTTCTCCAATATTCCTGATAAATACCCACACACCCACATATGGAGAATGGTCGAAAATGCTCGAGTGGATATCGAGATGTCCGACGAAGCACCACTTGGAAGGGCCGAGGCACGGGACGCCCGGGCTGTTGCTCGGGCCGGCACGGGACGCGCATGGGACAGCCCGGGACGGCATGGGACGCCCTCGCTACAGCTCGGGACGGCCAGGTACGCCCGAGACTTGGCTCGGGACGGCCTGGGACGCCCTCGCCATAGCTCGGGACGGCCTGGGACGCCCGAGACTAGGCTCGGGACGGCCTCGGCACAGCTCGGGACGGCCTGGGACGCCCTTGCCACAGCTCGGGACGGCATGGGACGCCCGAGACTTTGCTCGGGACGGCCTGGGACGCCCTTGCCACAGCTCGGGACGGCCTGGGACGCCCGAGACTTTGCTCGGGACGGCCTGGGACGGCCTCGGCACAGCTCGGGACGGCCTGGGACGCCCGAGACTTTGCTCGGGACGGCCTGGGACGTCCGAGACTTTGCTCGGGACGGCCTGGGACGTCCGAGACTTTGCTCGGGACGGCCTGGGACGCCCGAGACTTGGCTCGGGACGGCCTGGGACGCCCTCGCTACAGCTCGGGACGCCCGAGACTTGGCTCGGGACGGCCTGGGACGCCCGAGACTTGGCTCGGGACGGCCTGGGACGCCCGAGACTTGGCTCGGGACGGCCTGGGACGCGCTCGGCACAGCTCGGGACAGGCCGGGACGCCCGAGCCGAGCTTCGGGTCGCACGAAATCTCTTCGTATTCCGACATATTAGAAGCTTCCCATCATGTAGTAGGCCGAGCTTTGCCCTTTGGATGCCCTATGGTGCTTGGCGAGCACTAGGGAACGTGCCAGCACAAGTGCTGTGCACGCTCTGGGGAAGGAGCTCAACCCTCCCCCTTATAGTGCAAAGTTATTGTTTTGCCTATTTTCACAAGGAAACATCAATTTTTTAACCAAGCATACTGGGCCTTTACTCCTTCGTTACTCGTCGGAATCCAGCAAACTTATACTCGTTGGAAAGGCCTTTTCGCAAGGATTTTTTTGATATATTATAATAGCGATTCCGATAAATATTTATTTTTCTATGAATTTTTAAGTGAATAAACACCGGAAAATTCATAAAAAATAGAAAAAAAAATATTTTCTTCCGTTTCTTTTCTCCAATAATTCATAAATAATACCTCAATAGTATAAATGAAGAGAGAGTCGAAATGGCCCGGGTGGGTTTCGAAATGTCCCACGACCCCATAGAATGCACGGGCCAGCCGAGCCAAAGCAGGGGACGCGCATGGGACAGCAGGGGACGCGCACGGGACAGCGTCCCTATGGCTCGGGACGGCATGGGACAGTACGGGACGCCCTTGGTAAAGCTCGGGAATCCCATCGGACGCGCATGGGACGGCCTTGCTAAGGCTCGGGACGGGCTTGCTAAGGCTCGGGACGGATGGGACAGCACGGGACGCGCATCGGACGGCCTTGCTAAGGCTCGGGACGGCATGGAACAGCACGGGACGGCCTTGGTGAGGCTCGGGACGGCATGGGACAGCACGGGACGGCCTTGGTGAGGCTCGGGACGGCATGGGACAGCACGGGACGGCCTTGGTAAGGCTCGGGACGGCATGGGACAGCACGGGACGGCCTTGGTAAGGCTCGGGACGGCATGGGACAGCACGGGACGGCCTTGGTGAGGCACGGGACGGCCTCGGTGAGGCTCGGGACGGCATGGGACAGCACGGGACGGCCTTGCTAAGGCTCGGGATGGCCTGGGACGGCCTTGGTGAGGCTTGGACGGCACGGGACGCGCATGGGACAGCATGTGACGGCCTTGGTAAGGCTGGGCACGGCATGGGACGCACATGGGACACCTTATGGGGATCATCAAGGGACGTTGCACGGGACATTCTTAGCCATGAAGGGCCTTCACATGGGACATCTTAGGAGTCAAGAGCCGGCACATGGGACAATGGAGTTCACACGCACGGAACACTTCGGCTACTTCCGTTCGGAACGTCGTGGGATCTTTATGTCCCCATTAGCACCGACGCATCAACATGCTAGGAAGCTAGGTCCGAACTTCTCGAAGTGTCGATGGCACTTGGACGGATACGCATCCGATCCGATGTTATGATGATGTACTTTCTCCGATATCGATGTCGGGGTGTATTCCGATGTTATGATGTACTTTCTCCGAGATCGATGGGACGACCTTGGTAAGGCATGGGTCGGCCTTGGTAAGGCTCGGACGGCACGGGACGCGCATGGGACGGCCTTAGTAAGGCTCGGGACAAAATGGGACAGCACGGGACGCCATGGGACGGCCTTGGTAAGGCTCGGGACGGCCTGGGACGGCCTTAGTAAGGCTCGGGACAGCACGGGACGTCCTTGGTAAGGCTCGGGACGGCATGGGACAGCGCGGGACGCCATGGGACGGCCTTGGTGAGGCTCGGACGGCACGGGACGCGCATGGGACGGCCTTAGTAAGGCTCGGGACAAAATGCGACGGCACGGGACGCCATGAGACGGCCTTGGTGAGGCTCGGACGGCACGGGACGCGCATGGGACGGCCTTAGTAAGGCTCGGGACAAAATGCGACAGCAAGGGACGCCATGGGACGGCCTTGGTGAGGCTCGGACGGCACGGGACGCGCATGGGACGGCCTTACTAAGGCTCGGGACAAAATGCGACAGCACGGGACGCGCATGGGACGGCCTTAGTAAGGCTCGGGACAAAATGCGACAGCAAGGGACGCCATGGGACGGCCTTGGTGAGGCTCGGACGGCACGGGACGCGCATGGGACGGCCTTACTAAGGCTCGGGACAAAATGCGACAGCACGGGACGCCATGGGACGGCCTTGGTAAGGCTCGGGACGGCATGGGACAGCACGGGACGCCCTTGGTGAGGCTCGGGACGGCCTTAGTAAGGCTCGGGACAGCACGGGAAGCCATGGGACAGCACGGGACGCCATGGAACAGCACGGGACGGCCTTGGTGAGGCTCGGGACAGCACGGGACAGCACGGGACAGCACGGGACGCCATGGGACAGCACAGGACGCCATGGGACAGCACGGGACGCCATGGGACGCATCCCGGTATGCCCGACCAGCAAGGCATTGGCATGGGACGCATCCTGGGATGCCCGAGCAGCAAGGTCGCGGCGTGGGACATTCTTAGGCATCAAGGGTCGCGGCATGGGACATTCCTAGGCATCAAGGGTCGGGGCATGGGACATTCTTAGGCGTCAAGGGTCGTGGCATGGGACATCACATGGGCCATCTTATGCTTCTTAGGCACCAAGGGTCGGGACATGGGTGCGTCAAGGCAGGGACATCTTAGTGGGACTTGGTGCGTTCCAACACCCTTTGTAGGACACCAAGGCATGGACATCTTATTGGGACTTGGTGCGTTCCAACACCCTTTGCGGGACACCAAGGCAGGGACATCTTAGTGGGACTTGGTGCGTTCCAACACTAAGGCATGGACATTTTAGTGAGCGGGCGCACACCTCCTGCGGGAAAAATACACACGTAGCCCGGTAGCGGAAAACGTGCAAAATATATTTAAGGGGATGATGTATGTGTTGTTGGGTAAATGGGGTTAAGTGTTGGGGGGGGGGAGGGGGGGGGAGGGGGGGACGAATCGGTGCGACACGGGGCTGAATCTCAGTGGATCGTGGCAGCAAGGCCACTCTGCCACTTACAATACCCCGTCGCGTATTTAAGTCGTCTGCAAAGGATTCTACCCGCTGTCCCGTGGGAATAACAATCCGGGGCGCCCCTCGCGGCTCGTCCGCCGCGGGGGGACGTCCCCTGACAGGTGCCTCTGGGGGCCCGAGGGCCCTGTAGGGTTTTATACCCTTCTACTAGTGTTTATAGCGGAAATATGACATCTAATGTCTACACTAGTATTCCCAGGATCACATGCAAAACTAGTAATTAATCTAATGGAGATAGTGGATTACCTTAATCGCTTTTCCCTCAAACTAGTTGAATTGATTGAAGAAGACCAAGAGCTTCAAGTGTAGCTCCTCTACTTGGGACACGAGCAATCAATTTGATCTCCCACCTTGTTGTATAGCTAGCACACCAATGGTGGTTGGATAATAAGAAGACCTTCTTCTTGCTTGACTAGATAGATAGTTAATGGGAATTAGCTCACTTTCTCCTCTCTACTTGATGTGGTAGAGTAAGAAAGCTTAGAGAGAAATTCCACACCTTATTCTCTGCCCTAAGAGTGTTTATATAGAACCCTAATAAGAATCCACCTCCTTTTAGGTTTCCCAAAACACCCTTTAGAATAAGATTTAGGGAAATAGTCGAAAATAGCAACTATTGGTATTTTCTCAATTCCCTAAGGAGATGACGTCCAAACCCAGCCAAAATTGGCAGATTTAATGTTCATAACATAAGGAAACGTCCCTCCAAAAATCAGCCCAATCCGAGCCCTAAAAGTGCCCGAATCGGCCTAGGCCCAAAAACCCTGCTTTTGGCCTTTTTGTACTATCTTTGCCTAATTCCTTTTTAGGCCTATGAGATATGTTTATGGGACACTCCCATGATTATATCTCACTCCCACTAGTCATATCCTAGATCAATTTGTCACTCTTATGTGTAACCCGTTGTAGGATCCGATCGAAGTTAGCCGCGAATTACTTCGTAATTCGACGATCGTAGTTGGTCTCTAGCTACAACTCTACGATCCCTAAATCAATCGGACTTGATGATCTTCCACATCAATTGTCCTATCCGACAAATTGTTCGCATTGTCACCTTGGTCGAAGGACATCTCCTTCAACTCCTTCAGACTCCCACTTGGACTTAGAACAAGTGCAATGCCTCGATTCCCGTGTCAATTTAGTATCCCATCTGATACGTCACGTCATTCAGACTTTCTTGATATCCGAGTACAACTGTAAAAGACAAACGATTAACTTTTAATCCGTTTGAGCGCGGCCACGCATTTTCAGTTGCTACTCATCAAGTGGCCTTGAGACACTTTGTACCTAATGTGATTAGGGTGACACAATCCATTCTTGCGCTCCCACTTAACTTCATGTCTATCCTGTCCTTCCCAGTGTCCGCCTTTATAACCTCCTTTTACGGCGCGGCGTTTAACGGAACCAAAGTCGGGCATTCCTTACATAAGATGAGTGGAGCACTCATGTTTTGAGGAATCTCTCCAATTGTCTTTATGAGAAGTATTGACGTTCATCACGAGTGATGTACTTCTCATTTGAGGGTTATCCAGTGTATAAACCTTTTACACACCCACGTAGTCGAATAGAATATACTATTCCTATAGCCCATGAAACTGCGCTATCCCATCGACTCCCGTGCTAGTCTTCGTGAGTCATTGTTGTCCATGCAATGACCTGGACCAGGGATTCGATAATAAATATTCCAAGTTCACTTAATAGGGTTTCATTCATCAGATCACGTATCTGACAAACCTATTCGGAATGTTTTATCATCAATGGACTGTCGTTTAAATACTAAACCAAATTTAGACGACTTGTGAAATAACTCTATTATTTCTGATAACGAGAGTTGTAAATCTGAGCCTCTTCCGTAAAACTCTTTTTACCCACTCAGTTTTACTCGTCGAGGTTTAAAATTATACCTCATGCCTTAGACTGTGTATGAATCTCATACTATGTCTTAGGTGACAGTTCAGTTTGACTACCGTGGTAGTCGGTTTTAAACTTTGCTAATTATCAATTAATTTGAAGACGGTTATCTTCAACCTTGATAATTTCTAATAACTTTTACTAGAGTTAAGGCTTTTAATTCTTTATGTAGTATTTGCAACAGTTCCCGGCTTAAACACTTTTAGCCTACTTTCCTTCCATGTCTGAAAGTTTGCTACGATGACATGTTCAATTTTGTACTACTTCATCCTTTAGCCTTCTAGGATGTACTAAGTAGTGTTTCGGTTTTCCAATCCGAATTCGGATGTTTAAATGCTAATCATGTCCAACATGATTGACTTTATGTTTTCGAACATAAATGTCTCTCTCATGCGTGCTAGCTCATCGGTGTCTTTTCAGACTCCGATTTTTGCAACGCCCTCTGTCATGAGTTTTTGGGTCGAAATTCTTTTAGACTTTCCGAGTCTTAGATTTTCTGTTTCGGATCTCAAGCATCTCAGCGTACTGAGTCTCTCTAATCCTATCATCCTTTTGATCTATGCTTATAGATCTTTAGATGCCCAAAATGGCATTTTATCCTTTTGTGTGTGGTCCTTTATTGAGTCAGTTCGTTACTGTTATACAACACCTTATGTCGTACTCAATCTTTTGTATGTACTCTGCATACGGACCCGGAAGGTTTGTTTACTCCCACTTACCTTCTTGAAATTTCGTGATTCAAGATTTTCTTCATTCCTCAGGAATCAAACTTCTTTGATTGCCTTTTGAATCGAAGATTCTAACTCTTGCGTGCTTTTAATCCGTCGATAGATTTCTTAAGCATGCTTGTGGACATAACTTGATTGGAAGAATCTTTATTCTTCTTGTCTCGTTTCGGGAAACATGAATGTTTCCATCCTTCTCAGTTTTCTATTTTGGAAAACCAATTTAGGTCTTCTGTTGACTTAAATTATCAAGCTTCATGTCTTGACGAGATATGGATTCCACGATGATTTTGGCTTCTAGCCAAAATCTAGAGTCAGTTTCCGTTTCTGCGCAGGTCTTTTATCTCTTCAGAAAAAACCTTTATTTTCTGTGTCTTTGAGATTTGACCTTTTAGGGCTTTTGAACAACAATTTGGAATTTTCTCAACTACTTTGAGATATTCCTTTAGAGACACTTTCACTTGTTTTGAGAGTTCTCCGGCGAATGACATTCGCTTTTGTGCGGTGGGTTTGTAAGATTATATCTTTAACCTTTCCTTTTCCAAGGAGTCGCAGTTTGTTGCTCTTGGTCGAATTTAATCGACTTGTACAAGTTTCATGATTGTTCTTCATGACCCTCCATGATTTTTCTCATGATCGAATTAAATCGACTTGTACTTTTCTCCCACTTATTCTTGTAATAATTAGTGTTTTCTCCCAGACTACTAGGTGTGCTAATTATTAGAAGAATACTATCATGAGCAACAAACACTTTGTTCTCTTGATTGGTTATGGAAGAAGCCCAAATTTCTTTTAAAAAAGAAATTGCGTCAGATATTAGCTAGTTTTGTAATGCTTTTACAAATTTAGCTTTAGACGGAATTTTGGTAAGTGTGAAAACAATCGTTTATAGAATATGTCCCAAAATATTCGGAAGACTGGCTTAAACCCATCTTTGATCGAATTATGCATAGCAATGTTCGATTGCTCCCACTGAATCCACCATCCGTCGGATGTGTTCCATGGAGCAGAGTTGGGAAACTGTTTCTCAACTCCTTTGATGGTTATCAAGTGTTTGACTCAAGTTTTCACTATCTTGTCAAAGTGATTCTTTACTTCGGTTTGTACTTTGTTTGAACCTTTCAAACATTCTGACTTATACTTTATGATTTGTACGTTTCCATACTTCATGAAGTTGTCAGAGTACGTATTTGAAGTTTCTCTCGTTAGCTTCTGCAAGTAAACTTATAGGTCTGCATAACACCGTATGAGTCCTAATAGATTACTAGTCTTTATGCCTTTTGAAAAGGGTGACTTTGTCAATTAGTCCTTAAGACCCAATTTACAATGCTGAAGTTTAATGAGTTTGAATCTCTTGATTTTAGCCATTATCAATGTTAACCTTCAGTTAATTTTATCACTGGTTTAAAACATCAGACGTTTCTAGAAGAACAAAATAATCACTATTAAGTTCTAAGCTAGATCAGTGTCTAAAAGAAGACTTCGATCCCTTTCAGCATCCCTAGCATCACTGCTTCTGCTCCCTCTTGGATCTTTACTTCTTTTAGTCAAGTATGTGATTTCCTTGAGCTCCCACTGAGCCGCTCATCTGGTCTTAAATACCTGATGAAGGAATTTTACGATACTTGTTTTTAACTTTGTTAACAAGGATACGGAATCGGAATTCATAATTCCATTCCTTTTGTCCTCCAAGTGCTAAAGGTAGTTTCCTTTTAAATGGTCTAGCCATTGTTCAGAAACATTCACAGTAATGAGAAATACTCTTGACCATGTACTCGGTAGCTGCTTTTCTTTGATCAAATGTTTGTCTCACTTGACTGATCCTTTTGCCCTTTTGAATCTGTTTCTTAGATTCTTTGTACCAAATCTCAAGAACCTTTCTTAGACTGGATATTCCCGTATGTTCTGCTCAGTTTGTTTGTAACAACCTGAGTGACTCATCTAAGGTCTTATCTATCTTTGTTCAATCAATATTGAATTGGGTGATAGATGTATTCTGTTGTCTTCCGTTAGGATGACTTTCAGATTGCCTTGGAGGTCTCGTACCTCTCCATTTATGACTTCTGTGGGAAATTCTTCCTCAGTTTGTCTTAATGGTTATGCTAGCATTCATTATTCTTCCAAAGAGAATGTTATACGATTGCTTGCAAATGGCTTTTGACCTTCTCTTGTATGAGTCAACATTGGGATTGGGTATTCTAGTGACCTTCCTTTTGAATCTGAGAATTATTCTCGGATTCATTCTTCCATTCTAGGAAGTGGATCAACACCTCCCTTAGGTGTGATTCAATGTTGAAATCGTTTGTGTCATCTTAAAACTACATAAAGAAATGGCAAAGTTTTAAACTCGTTATCATTTTGAAAAACTTAGTTTTCCCACATTATTCAATAAAAATCGTCCCCGATTGAATAAGTGATTCCAAGACCCCAGTTCTTCGGAGTAAAGCGGACGAAGGCCCTACCCTTTGACTCCGTCGTTCCGGGTGAGTGAACTACTTCACTGATCATACCTTATGACTCTTGGTTGATAGATTTCATTAATGAATGACTAATCTATCCTTTTGCCTCGAGTATCCAAGACTCTCTTGCTGATCTCGTTGAGTAGAACCATTTAGACGTGTAGGCCTCTTCTATAGACCTACCCGCATTGTCCCAAGGTAGAGGAGGTACTCTGCGAAGGCCGACCCACCTTCCTCGAACAAGGGCGCAACGAGTGTCTTAATCTGGATAGGCGATTACTCAAGATTACTTTTGGGGACTTTTACGCTAGTCTGGCGTTTGTTATAGTGAACTATTTAGCCTAACTAACATCCACGACATAAAGCGTAAATAAGTAAGTAAATGCGCGCGAGAAAGTAAATCAAGCAGACATGGATCCTAGTATGGCCCCTAACCTAGAAGATCTAATCTCCTTTGGTTTTCTTCTTGTTTCGCCTTTTGGTTCGTCTAGATCTCCATCCTTGAACCTCCATTGATTTCTCCCACTCGCCTTTGGATTCCATCCTTGAGTTTTCTTCAATGGACTCATTGACCCTAAACTCTAATTACAAGACTCTAACGATTCGCAGATCGTATAAACTTGAAATTAAAATTAATTACAAAGCATGCACCCATCCGTGCTTAAAACAAGAATAAAGATATAAATCTATGGCCATACTAGTTTCCCGCATTCACATCACATGCAATCATATAATATATC
>NW_028238519.1:5000-7500 GCF_041429995.1 Eschscholzia californica | reverse complement strand
GCCAGCCCAAGGGCTGTGCACGGCCTGGGGAGGGAGCTCACCCCTCCCCTATATAGTGCAAAGTTATTGTTTTCCCTATTTTCACAAGGAAACATCAAATTTTTAACCAAGCATACTCGGCCTTTGCTCCTTCGTTACTCGTCCAAATCCAACAAACTTGCATTCGTTGGAAAGGTCTTTTCACAAGGATTCTTTTGATATATAATAATAGCGATTCCGATAAATATTTATTTTTTTATGAATTTTTAAGTGAATAAACAATTAAAAATTCAAAAAAAATAGAAAAAAAATATTTTTTTCCCGATTCTTTCTCCAATATTCCTGATAAATACCCACACACCCACATATGGAGAATGGTCGAAAATGCTCGAGTGGATATCGAGATGTCCGACGAAGCACCACTTGGAAGGGCCGAGGCACGGGACGCCCGGGCTGTTGCTCGGGCCGGCACGGGACGCGCATGGGACAGCCCGGGACGGCATGGGACGCCCTCGCTACAGCTCGGGACGGCCAGGTACGCCCGAGACTTGGCTCGGGACGGCCTGGGACGCCCTCGCCATAGCTCGGGACGGCCTGGGACGCCCGAGACTAGGCTCGGGACGGCCTCGGCACAGCTCGGGACGGCCTGGGACGCCCTTGCCACAGCTCGGGACGGCATGGGACGCCCGAGACTTTGCTCGGGACGGCCTGGGACGCCCTTGCCACAGCTCGGGACGGCCTGGGACGCCCGAGACTTTGCTCGGGACGGCCTGGGACGGCCTCGGCACAGCTCGGGACGGCCTGGGACGCCCGAGACTTTGCTCGGGACGGCCTGGGACGTCCGAGACTTTGCTCGGGACGGCCTGGGACGTCCGAGACTTTGCTCGGGACGGCCTGGGACGCCCGAGACTTGGCTCGGGACGGCCTGGGACGCCCTCGCTACAGCTCGGGACGCCCGAGACTTGGCTCGGGACGGCCTGGGACGCCCGAGACTTGGCTCGGGACGGCCTGGGACGCCCGAGACTTGGCTCGGGACGGCCTGGGACGCGCTCGGCACAGCTCGGGACAGGCCGGGACGCCCGAGCCGAGCTTCGGGTCGCACGAAATCTCTTCGTATTCCGACATATTAGAAGCTTCCCATCATGTAGTAGGCCGAGCTTTGCCCTTTGGATGCCCTATGGTGCTTGGCGAGCACTAGGGAACGTGCCAGCACAAGTGCTGTGCACGCTCTGGGGAAGGAGCTCAACCCTCCCCCTTATAGTGCAAAGTTATTGTTTTGCCTATTTTCACAAGGAAACATCAATTTTTTAACCAAGCATACTGGGCCTTTACTCCTTCGTTACTCGTCGGAATCCAGCAAACTTATACTCGTTGGAAAGGCCTTTTCGCAAGGATTTTTTTGATATATTATAATAGCGATTCCGATAAATATTTATTTTTCTATGAATTTTTAAGTGAATAAACACCGGAAAATTCATAAAAAATAGAAAAAAAAATATTTTCTTCCGTTTCTTTTCTCCAATAATTCATAAATAATACCTCAATAGTATAAATGAAGAGAGAGTCGAAATGGCCCGGGTGGGTTTCGAAATGTCCCACGACCCCATAGAATGCACGGGCCAGCCGAGCCAAAGCAGGGGACGCGCATGGGACAGCAGGGGACGCGCACGGGACAGCGTCCCTATGGCTCGGGACGGCATGGGACAGTACGGGACGCCCTTGGTAAAGCTCGGGAATCCCATCGGACGCGCATGGGACGGCCTTGCTAAGGCTCGGGACGGGCTTGCTAAGGCTCGGGACGGATGGGACAGCACGGGACGCGCATCGGACGGCCTTGCTAAGGCTCGGGACGGCATGGAACAGCACGGGACGGCCTTGGTGAGGCTCGGGACGGCATGGGACAGCACGGGACGGCCTTGGTGAGGCTCGGGACGGCATGGGACAGCACGGGACGGCCTTGGTAAGGCTCGGGACGGCATGGGACAGCACGGGACGGCCTTGGTAAGGCTCGGGACGGCATGGGACAGCACGGGACGGCCTTGGTGAGGCACGGGACGGCCTCGGTGAGGCTCGGGACGGCATGGGACAGCACGGGACGGCCTTGCTAAGGCTCGGGATGGCCTGGGACGGCCTTGGTGAGGCTTGGACGGCACGGGACGCGCATGGGACAGCATGTGACGGCCTTGGTAAGGCTGGGCACGGCATGGGACGCACATGGGACACCTTATGGGGATCATCAAGGGACGTTGCACGGGACATTCTTAGCCATGAAGGGCCTTCACATGGGACATCTTAGGAGTCAAGAGCCGGCACATGGGACAATGGAGTTCACACGCACGGAACACTTCGGCTACTTCCGTTCGGAACGTCGTGGGATCTTTATGTCCCCATTAGCACCGACGCATCAACATGCTAGGAAGCTAGGTCCGAACTTCTCGAAGTGTCGATGGCACTTGGACGGATACGCATCCGATCCGATGTTATGATGATGTACTTTCTCCGATATCGATGTCGGGGTGTA
>NW_028238518.1:67500-69924 GCF_041429995.1 Eschscholzia californica | reverse complement strand
AAGTGGCAGAGTGGCCTTGCTGCCACGATCCACTGAGATTCAGCCCCGTGTCGCACCGATTCGTCCCCCCCTCCCTCCCCCCCCTCCCCCCCCCCAACACTTAACCCCATTTACCCAACAACACATACATCATCCCCTTAAATATATTTTGCACGTTTTCCGCTACCGGGCTACGTGTGTATTTTTCCCGCAGGAGGTGTGCGCCCGCTCACTAAAATGTCCATGCCTTAGTGTTGGAACGCACCAAGTCCCACTAAGATGTCCCTGCCTTGGTGTCCCGCAAAGGGTGTTGGAACGCACCAAGTCCCAATAAGATGTCCATGCCTTGGTGTCCTACAAAGGGTGTTGGAACGCACCAAGTCCCACTAAGATGTCCCTGCCTTGACGCACCCATGTCCCGACCCTTGGTGCCTAAGAAGCATAAGATGGCCCATGTGATGTCCCATGCCACGACCCTTGACGCCTAAGAATGTCCCATGCCCCGACCCTTGATGCCTAGGAATGTCCCATGCCGCGACCCTTGATGCCTAAGAATGTCCCACGCCGCGACCTTGCTGCTCGGGCATCCCAGGATGCGTCCCATGCCAATGCCTTGCTGGTCGGGCATACCGGGATGCGTCCCATGGCGTCCCGTGCTGTCCCATGGCGTCCTGTGCTGTCCCATGGCGTCCCGTGCTGTCCCGTGCTGTCCCGTGCTGTCCCGAGCCTCACCAAGGCCGTCCCGTGCTGTTCCATGGCGTCCCGTGCTGTCCCATGGCTTCCCGTGCTGTCCCGAGCCTTACTAAGGCCGTCCCGAGCCTCACCAAGGGCGTCCCGTGCTGTCCCATGCCGTCCCGAGCCTTACCAAGGCCGTCCCATGGCGTCCCGTGCTGTCGCATTTTGTCCCGAGCCTTAGTAAGGCCGTCCCATGCGCGTCCCGTGCCGTCCGAGCCTCACCAAGGCCGTCCCATGGCGTCCCTTGCTGTCGCATTTTGTCCCGAGCCTTACTAAGGCCGTCCCATGCGCGTCCCGTGCTGTCGCATTTTGTCCCGAGCCTTAGTAAGGCCGTCCCATGCGCGTCCCGTGCCGTCCGAGCCTCACCAAGGCCGTCCCATGGCGTCCCTTGCTGTCGCATTTTGTCCCGAGCCTTACTAAGGCCGTCCCATGCGCGTCCCGTGCCGTCCGAGCCTCACCAAGGCCGTCTCATGGCGTCCCGTGCCGTCGCATTTTGTCCCGAGCCTTACTAAGGCCGTCCCATGCGCGTCCCGTGCCGTCCGAGCCTCACCAAGGCCGTCCCATGGCGTCCCGCGCTGTCCCATGCCGTCCCGAGCCTTACCAAGGACGTCCCGTGCTGTCCCGAGCCTTACTAAGGCCGTCCCAGGCCGTCCCGAGCCTTACCAAGGCCGTCCCATGGCGTCCCGTGCTGTCCCATTTTGTCCCGAGCCTTACTAAGGCCGTCCCATGCGCGTCCCGTGCCGTCCGAGCCTTACCAAGGCCGACCCATGCCTTACCAAGGTCGTCCCATCGATCTCGGAGAAAGTACATCATAACATCGGAATACACCCCGACATCGATATCGGAGAAAGTACATCATCATAACATCGGATCGGATGCGTATCCGTCCAAGTGCCATCGACACTTCGAGAAGTTCGGACCTAGCTTCCTAGCATGTTGATGCGTCGGTGCTAATGGGGACATAAAGATCCCACGACGTTCCGAACGGAAGTAGCCGAAGTGTTCCGTGCGTGTGAACTCCATTGTCCCATGTGCCGGCTCTTGACTCCTAAGATGTCCCATGTGAAGGCCCTTCATGGCTAAGAATGTCCCGTGCAACGTCCCTTGATGATCCCCATAAGGTGTCCCATGTGCGTCCCATGCCGTGCCCAGCCTTACCAAGGCCGTCACATGCTGTCCCATGCGCGTCCCGTGCCGTCCAAGCCTCACCAAGGCCGTCCCAGGCCATCCCGAGCCTTAGCAAGGCCGTCCCGTGCTGTCCCATGCCGTCCCGAGCCTCACCGAGGCCGTCCCGTGCCTCACCAAGGCCGTCCCGTGCTGTCCCATGCCGTCCCGAGCCTTACCAAGGCCGTCCCGTGCTGTCCCATGCCGTCCCGAGCCTTACCAAGGCCGTCCCGTGCTGTCCCATGCCGTCCCGAGCCTCACCAAGGCCGTCCCGTGCTGTCCCATGCCGTCCCGAGCCTCACCAAGGCCGTCCCGTGCTGTTCCATGCCGTCCCGAGCCTTAGCAAGGCCGTCCGATGCGCGTCCCGTGCTGTCCCATCCGTCCCGAGCCTTAGCAAGCCCGTCCCGAGCCTTAGCAAGGCCGTCCCATGCGCGTCCGATGGGATTCCCGAGCTTTACCAAGGGCGTCCCGTACTGTCCCATGCCGTCCCGAGCCATAGGGACGCTGTCCCGTGCGCGTCCCCTGCTGTCCCATGCGCGTCCCCTG
>NW_028238518.1:55000-57500 GCF_041429995.1 Eschscholzia californica | reverse complement strand
GGATGCGTATCCGTCCAAGTGCCATCGACACTTCGAGAAGTTCGGACCTAGCTTCCTAGCATGTTGATGCGTCGGTGCTAATGGGGACATAAAGATCCCACGACGTTCCGAACGGAAGTAGCCGAAGTGTTCCGTGCGTGTGAACTCCATTGTCCCATGTGCCGGCTCTTGACTCCTAAGATGTCCCATGTGAAGGCCCTTCATGGCTAAGAATGTCCCGTGCAACGTCCCTTGATGATCCCCATAAGGTGTCCCATGTGCGTCCCATGCCGTGCCCAGCCTTACCAAGGCCGTCACATGCTGTCCCATGCGCGTCCCGTGCCGTCCAAGCCTCACCAAGGCCGTCCCAGGCCATCCCGAGCCTTAGCAAGGCCGTCCCGTGCTGTCCCATGCCGTCCCGAGCCTCACCGAGGCCGTCCCGTGCCTCACCAAGGCCGTCCCGTGCTGTCCCATGCCGTCCCGAGCCTTACCAAGGCCGTCCCGTGCTGTCCCATGCCGTCCCGAGCCTTACCAAGGCCGTCCCGTGCTGTCCCATGCCGTCCCGAGCCTCACCAAGGCCGTCCCGTGCTGTCCCATGCCGTCCCGAGCCTCACCAAGGCCGTCCCGTGCTGTTCCATGCCGTCCCGAGCCTTAGCAAGGCCGTCCGATGCGCGTCCCGTGCTGTCCCATCCGTCCCGAGCCTTAGCAAGCCCGTCCCGAGCCTTAGCAAGGCCGTCCCATGCGCGTCCGATGGGATTCCCGAGCTTTACCAAGGGCGTCCCGTACTGTCCCATGCCGTCCCGAGCCATAGGGACGCTGTCCCGTGCGCGTCCCCTGCTGTCCCATGCGCGTCCCCTGCTTTGGCTCGGCTGGCCCGTGCATTCTATGGGGTCGTGGGACATTTCGAAACCCACCCGGGCCATTTCGACTCTCTCTTCATTTATACTATTGAGGTATTATTTATGAATTATTGGAGAAAAGAAACGGAAGAAAATATTTTTTTTTCTATTTTTTATGAATTTTCCGGTGTTTATTCACTTAAAAATTCATAGAAAAATAAATATTTATCGGAATCGCTATTATAATATATCAAAAAAATCCTTGCGAAAAGGCCTTTCCAACGAGTATAAGTTTGCTGGATTCCGACGAGTAACGAAGGAGTAAAGGCCCAGTATGCTTGGTTAAAAAATTGATGTTTCCTTGTGAAAATAGGCAAAACAATAACTTTGCACTATAAGGGGGAGGGTTGAGCTCCTTCCCCAGAGCGTGCACAGCACTTGTGCTGGCACGTTCCCTAGTGCTCGCCAAGCACCATAGGGCATCCAAAGGGCAAAGCTCGGCCTACTACATGATGGGAAGCTTCTAATATGTCGGAATACGAAGAGATTTCGTGCGACCCGAAGCTCGGCTCGGGCGTCCCGGCCTGTCCCGAGCTGTGCCGAGCGCGTCCCAGGCCGTCCCGAGCCAAGTCTCGGGCGTCCCAGGCCGTCCCGAGCCAAGTCTCGGGCGTCCCAGGCCGTCCCGAGCCAAGTCTCGGGCGTCCCGAGCTGTAGCGAGGGCGTCCCAGGCCGTCCCGAGCCAAGTCTCGGGCGTCCCAGGCCGTCCCGAGCAAAGTCTCGGACGTCCCAGGCCGTCCCGAGCAAAGTCTCGGACGTCCCAGGCCGTCCCGAGCAAAGTCTCGGGCGTCCCAGGCCGTCCCGAGCTGTGCCGAGGCCGTCCCAGGCCGTCCCGAGCAAAGTCTCGGGCGTCCCAGGCCGTCCCGAGCTGTGGCAAGGGCGTCCCAGGCCGTCCCGAGCAAAGTCTCGGGCGTCCCATGCCGTCCCGAGCTGTGGCAAGGGCGTCCCAGGCCGTCCCGAGCTGTGCCGAGGCCGTCCCGAGCCTAGTCTCGGGCGTCCCAGGCCGTCCCGAGCTATGGCGAGGGCGTCCCAGGCCGTCCCGAGCCAAGTCTCGGGCGTACCTGGCCGTCCCGAGCTGTAGCGAGGGCGTCCCATGCCGTCCCGGGCTGTCCCATGCGCGTCCCGTGCCGGCCCGAGCAACAGCCCGGGCGTCCCGTGCCTCGGCCCTTCCAAGTGGTGCTTCGTCGGACATCTCGATATCCACTCGAGCATTTTCGACCATTCTCCATATGTGGGTGTGTGGGTATTTATCAGGAATATTGGAGAAAGAATCGGGAAAAAAATATTTTTTTTCTATTTTTTTTGAATTTTTAATTGTTTATTCACTTAAAAATTCATAAAAAAATAAATATTTATCGGAATCGCTATTATTATATATCAAAAGAATCCTTGTGAAAAGACCTTTCCAACGAATGCAAGTTTGTTGGATTTGGACGAGTAACGAAGGAGCAAAGGCCGAGTATGCTTGGTTAAAAATTTGATGTTTCCTTGTGAAAATAGGGAAAACAATAACTTTGCACTATATAGGGGAGGGGTGAGCTCCCTCCCCAGGCCGTGCACAGCCCTTGGGCTGGCAGGTGCCTTGGCCCTTGGGATGCAACATAAGGCATCCCAAGGGCAAAGCT
>NW_028238518.1:40000-45000 GCF_041429995.1 Eschscholzia californica | reverse complement strand
TTCCTTAGGCCATGCACGGGGACATCCGTGGCATTCAAGACTTTGTCAAGGATACGAAGGGTCATTTGGACGAGAGTATGCCTGGTTAAAAGGATTGATGTTTCCTTGTGGAAATAGGCAAAACAAGAAGTTTGCACCTTAGGAGGGGGTGGTCTCCCTTCCTCATATGCATCCAGCATATGTCAAGACCTCGTGGATGGGAGCTCGCCCATCCTTAGCATGGTATGCACGAAAGTGAGCATCCTCGTGGCGCAACCCATGAGGCCGGCCTAGCGTATGCGAGAGAAGCATATTGCACGGGTTCCCTTGTCATAGGAAATGGCTCGGGACAGTACCTGGAGATAGGTTACTGCGGGTTCCTTTGGAAAAGGTGTTGCATGTTCTCATGCCATGGCGAGGCGTGCGTCGTGCTAGCATATTCCATAAGGAGGATTGAGCTATTCAAGGGGCCAAGCCTTGATGTGCTATGTTGGGCATGAGGTAGCTTATTAGAGATGGATGCTCCTATGCCCAATGTCCGGATGGTAGCCGAGATGATAGGAGACGGATGCTTGAGACTAGATGGCAAGATCCGCATATGCGGCTTGGTGTGCTCCGCACATATGTTGGTATCCTTTATAGTGGGCGAGAGTCTATGACTCAAGGAAGCGTTATACGGGACGGCTCGAGCTATGCTCGTAGGTTGGGACACGTTGGTGTCATGCCGCATTATTGGTTGGGAACCAAGATGACTTGATAGTCGAGATGCTCCGAATATGTTCGGGAAGGCTGGCTATGTGTTAGGAGGGAATACATAGCGCCGCACGGTACGTTAGGATTTGATATTCCGCACTATCGACCCGTGTCTTTGAGCATAATATGCCGGGTCGACCTAACGTGACAAAAAGGCCGTGACAATTGGTATCAGAGCCTAGATGAGAGGCTAAAGAGATATATTACCCTCTGATACCTATTTGACAATTGGTATCAGAGCTTGAAGAGCAAGCTAATGGATTGTGTTCTGATCCCAGACGAGAATAGTGATCAGAGCTTGGATGACAAGCTAGAGTATTGCGCTCTGATCCTAGATGAGAAATGGATGTCAGAGCCTGAGCTGCAGGATGGAGATGCACGAGTGAAGATGTATTGCATCCTGATAACCATTTAACAATTGGTGTAATAGCCTAGTGGATAGGCCAAAGAGTATATTGCTCTGGTCCTAGTGATTGGTGGACTTAGAGCTCGATAGCTTGCGAGATATGTTCCAAGAGCCTAGTGATGGTGGCAAATGGATATGTTTCTATGGCTTGAAGAGACAAGCAAGGAGATATGCCTAAGAACATGTGGTATGTTCGGAAGCATACTTCTAGAGCCTGGAGGGCAGGTTCAAAGAGATGGTATCTATGCTCGAAGAGTTGACGAAGAGCTTAGTGATTCTCCCACTATGGTATGTGGTATACTGGAGTGTGTATGAAGAGCAGCGTTGAGAGCATAATTCCAAGAGAAGGCTTTCAGAGTGAGATGCATTCAAGATGATAGGGTCTCTGAAGCTGTGATACAGGATGGGACCTTTGTCGAGGGATGCATGGTGCATAAGGCGACGAGAGTTCCGACGGAAGGAATAGACCGTGTGCACGGATGCTACGGTGGTAGCTATACTTGGGTCTATGTTCCTTTGAGATGAAGGACATATGCTAGATATGTGATGGAACCGTATTGGCACAAGGAGTCATGTGCAAGCTGTGAGAGTTCAGTGTGACTTGGTGCGCAAGAAGGTACCATATATACTTGAGTCCTTTAGAGGTAAGGACAAGTGCAGAGATGAGATGAACCAAGAATGGCACGGTGAGTCGTGGGCGAGCTTAGTGCAGTAATGCTCAGTACGATTTGGTGCGCATTGGGTACATCATATGTTAGAGTCCTTTGTGTGGACAACAGGCTTGGTATGAAGTGTACCAAGATGGCAAGTAGAGTCAGGCTGAGAGCTTGTGGGAAGCTAGTCTGAGTAAGCTTGTTGGATTGGCATCCAAGAGTGGAGCTATGTTGATCCGAGTAATACTTGAGCGTTAGAGCAGGGTATGGCAACAAGGTGTTGAAGGATACTCTCTTATGCTTAAGCCGAAGGTAGCATCGAGTGACTTGAGATGTTGTGAGTTCAAGCTACTTACAGAAGACAGGGGTCAAGAGTAAGATAGATGGACAGAGTACATCGTTGGGCAAGTTGGTGCTAGATCAAGTTGTGCTTATGTGGTATGGTGCACGATAGAGTTCGGCACGGAGCATTGTAAGCGCATTTGAGTTCCAAAGAGAACGGACTCACTTGAGATGAGACATGGATATGCTAACACGTTTGTGTGTGGTATGTTGCATGAGTGCTATAAGCCGAAACCAACATTGAAGCTTATGGACATATTGGTGTGAAGTCTAGATGACAGATTCACGAGACCAAGTGAAATACTGATGGTAGTTGGAACCGAGTTCAAGCCGTCAAGTAATATGAGGGTCGTTGTATCTGAAGTGGATCGGCCCATGTTTGAGTTATGCATTGGAGGTAAGTTGGAACCGAGTTCAAGCCTACAGTGTGCAATGAGTACGTGGTGACTGAGAAGAGATCAGCTCACGTTATGGGATTTCAGAATGGTGTGTCGTGGTGACATTAAGCATCGTTCAAGTCTGAAGATAGTTGGGACTAAGTTCATATCGTCAGATACATATGGAAACGTCGAGTTTGCAGTTGAGTTGTAAGCCGTATGGTGCTGCATAAGATGTGTTGGAACTTATGCGGTGGTACGTTCGGATGTGTTCAAGAGGGACACGAGCCTACCAAGATGCTCGGGTTAAGGAGCATCGCCAAAGATTAAATGGCAAGTGTGTGTCTAGATGTAGTCAGAGAGGACGTTCCCAAGAGTATGCCAATGGTGGATGGTTTGGTACCATGTAGTTCTCGTGGAGAGAAGCTACCGTGCTCGTTTAGTGGACATCGAAGGCAACACGACAATTTCCCGAGGAAGGGATGGCACAGATGATGCCAGGCGCATGTGGCGCAAGCGCGGAGGCGCACAAGCAGAGGCTTGGATGAGTTGCACAGAGGTGCAGGTGCAGAGGCACAATCGAGGCAAGGGTCGTCGAGAGAGGGGCGACATTGCGAAGAGTTCAAGTGGTATACACTCAAGGGTGCAAGTAGTGATGCTTAGGTACCAGAGTGCACTTGATGTGAGAAGCCGGAGGGCGTAATGAGGGTCTCAATGAACAAGCAAACCAAGGAGTCAGAACGTGGAGTACATGGGTACGTTGGGTCTGATCCAGAGGTGAGTGACATTGAAGACGAGTTGCTTTGCGATGGCAACATTGCAGGCACATGGCAAGACGCAGTGGCGTCGAGATGCTAACTCGTGGTGAAGCCGAGGAGGTGAGGTACCTGAGTTCGAGGAGCGGCGGAGGCTGCATGAGAGAAGCGACATTGAGCATGGGTGAATGGTAGAGAAGACCATTATCCTAACGCATCGGAGGATGCATTGCAGTAGATTGAGTTAACCCGGAGGGGGAACCTGCGCGACGAGACTGCGTAGTTGAGTTCACACGGAGGTGTGGTCTGCCGAAGACATGAAGGTGCAGTGGTAGCATCGGAATTGGGGCAGAGGATTGAAGTACTCCAAACTTAGTCGACGAGGACGTCGACATTACAAGTGGGGGAGTATGTCACGTGCATATTGTTGAGCATGCATATGACGTGACGAGTGCTAGGAGCACGTACGAGCATATAGGCCGTAGGGCCGAATACGAGGTCGAGATAGGGCAAGAGTGCCAAGCAAGCTTCCTTAGGCCATGCACGGGGACATCCGTGGCATTCAAGACTTTGTCAAGGATACGAAGGGTCATTTGGACGAGAGTATGCCTGGTTAAAAGGATTGATGTTTCCTTGTGGAAATAGGCAAAACAAGAAGTTTGCACCTTAGGAGGGGGTGGTCTCCCTTCCTCATATGCATCCAGCATATGTCAAGACCTCGTGGATGGGAGCTCGCCCATCCTTAGCATGGTATGCACGAAAGTGAGCATCCTCGTGGCGCAACCCATGAGGCCGGCCTAGCGTATGCGAGAGAAGCATATTGCACGGGTTCCCTTGTCATAGGAAATGGCTCGGGACAGTACCTGGAGATAGGTTACTGCGGGTTCCTTTGGAAAAGGTGTTGCATGTTCTCATGCCATGGCGAGGCGTGCGTCGTGCTAGCATATTCCATAAGGAGGATTGAGCTATTCAAGGGGCCAAGCCTTGATGTGCTATGTTGGGCATGAGGTAGCTTATTAGAGATGGATGCTCCTATGCCCAATGTCCGGATGGTAGCCGAGATGATAGGAGACGGATGCTTGAGACTAGATGGCAAGATCCGCATATGCGGCTTGGTGTGCTCCGCACATATGTTGGTATCCTTTATAGTGGGCGAGAGTCTATGACTCAAGGAAGCGTTATACGGGACGGCTCGAGCTATGCTCGTAGGTTGGGACACGTTGGTGTCATGCCGCATTATTGGTTGGGAACCAAGATGACTTGATAGTCGAGATGCTCCGAATATGTTCGGGAAGGCTGGCTATGTGTTAGGAGGGAATACATAGCGCCGCACGGTACGTTAGGATTTGATATTCCGCACTATCGACCCGTGTCTTTGAGCATAATATGCCGGGTCGACCTAACGTGACAAAAAGGCCGTGACACCAGGCCGTCCCGAGCCAAGTCTCGGGCGTCCCAGGCCGTCCCGAGCAAAGTCTCGGACGTCCCAGGCCGTCCCGAGCAAAGTCTCGGACGTCCCAGGCCGTCCCGAGCAAAGTCTCGGGCGTCCCAGGCCGTCCCGAGCTGTGCCGAGGCCGTCCCAGGCCGTCCCGAGCAAAGTCTCGGGCGTCCCAGGCCGTCCCGAGCTGTGGCAAGGGCGTCCCAGGCCGTCCCGAGCAAAGTCTCGGGCGTCCCATGCCGTCCCGAGCTGTGGCAAGGGCGTCCCAGGCCGTCCCGAGCTGTGCCGAGGCCGTCC
>NW_028238518.1:17500-20000 GCF_041429995.1 Eschscholzia californica | reverse complement strand
CTATAACAAACGCCAGACTAGCGTAAAAGTCCCCAAAACGTAATCTTGAGTAATCGCCTATCCAGATTAAGACACTCGTTGCGCCCTTGTTCGAGGAAGGTGGGTCGGCCTTCGCAGAGTACCTCCTCTACCTTGGGACAATGCGGGTAGGTCTATAGAAGAGGCCTACACGTCTAAATGGTTCTACTCAACGAGATCAGCAAGAGAGTCTTGGATACTCGAGGCAAAAGGATAGATTAGTCATTCATTAATGAAATCTATCAACCAAGAGTCATAAGGTATGATCAGTGAAGTAGTTCACTCACCCGGAACGACGGAGTCAAAGGGTAGGGCCTTCGTCCGCTTTACTCCGAAGAACTGGGGTCTTGGAATCACTTATTCAATCGGGGACGATTTTATTGAATAATGTGGGAAAACTAAGTTTTTTCAAAAACGATAACGAGTTTTAAAACTTTGTCATTTCTTTATGTAGTTTTTAAGATGACACGTAGAAACGGTTTCAACATTGAATCACACCTAAGGGAGGTGTTGATCCACTTCCAAGAATGGAAGAATGAATCCGAGAATAGTTCTCAGATTCAAAAGAAAGGTCACTAGAATACCCAATCCCAATGTTGACTCATACAAGAGAAGGTCAAAAGCCTTTTGCAAGCAATCGTATAACATTCTCTTTGAAAGAGCAATGGATGCTAGCACGACCATTAAGACAAACTGAGGAAGAAATTCCTACAAAAGTCATAAATGGAGAGGTACGAGACCTCCAAGGCAATCTGAAAGTCATCCTAAGGGAAGACAACAGAATACATCTATCACCCAAATTCAATATCGATTGAACAAAGATAGATAAGACCTTAAATGAGTCACTCAGATTGTTACGAACAAACTGAGCAGAACATACGGGAATATCTAAATCTTGAGATTTGGTACAAAGAATCTAAGAAAGAGATCTTGAGATTCAAAAGGGCAAAAGGATCAGTCAAGTGAGACAAACATTTGATCAAAGAAAAGCAGTTGCCGAGTACATGATCAAGAGTATTCCTCATTACTGTGAATGTTTCTAAAACAATGGCTAGACCATTTAAAAGGAAACTACCTTTAGCACCTGGAGGACAAAAGGAATGGAATTATGAATTCCGGTTCCGTATCCTTGCTAACAAAGTTAAAAACAAGTATCGTAAAATTCCTTCATCAGGTATTTAAGACCAGATGAGCGGCTCAGTGGGAGCTTAAGGGAATTACATACTTGACTAAAAGAAGTAAAAATCCAAGAGGGAGCAGAAGCAGTAATGCTAGGGATGCTGAAAGGGATCAAAGTCTTCTTTTAGACACTGATCTAGCTTAGAACTTAATAGTGATTATTTTGTTCTTCTAGAAACATATGATGTTTTAAACCAGTGGTAAAATTAACTGAAGGTTAACATTGATAATGGCTAAAATCAAGAGATTCAAACTCATTAAACTTCAGCATTGTCAATTAGGTCTTAAGGACTGAATTGACAAAGTCACCCTTTTCAAAAGGCATAGAGACTGGTAATCTATTAGGACTCATACAGTGTTATGCAGACCTATAAGTTTACTTGCAGAAGCTAACGAGAGAAACTTCAAATACGTACTCTGACAACTTCATGGAAACGTACAAATCATAAAGTATAAGTCGGAATGTTTGAAAGGTTCAAACAAAGTACAAACCGAAGTAAAAGAATCATTTTGACAAGAGAGTTTAAGTCATCCGATTAGATTGGAGTGATAAAAACTTGAGTCAAATACTAAATAACCATCAAAGGAGTTGAGAAAACGTTTCCCAACTCGCTCCATGGAACACATCTGAGGGATGGTGGATTCAGTGGGAGTAATCGAACATTGCTATGCATAATTCGATCAAAGATGGGTTTAAGCCAGTCTTCCGAATATTTTGGGACATATTTTATAAACGACTATTTTCACACTTACCAAAGTCCGTCTAACAGCTAAGCTTGTAAAAGCATTACAAAATTAGCTAAAGTCTGACGCAATTTCTTTTGAAAGAAATTTGGGCTTCTTCCATAACCAATCAAGAGAACAAAGTGTTTGTTGCTCATGATAGTATTCTTCTAATAATTAGCACTAATTATTACAAGAATAAGTGGGAGAAAAGTACAAGTCGATCATGAGAAAAATCATGAAGAGTCATGAAGAACAATCATGAAAACTTGTACAAGACGATTAAATTCGACCAAGAGCAACAAACTGCGGCTCCTCGGAAAAGGAAAGGTTTAAGATATGATCTTGTAAACCCACCGCACAAAAGCGAATGTCATTCGCAGGAGAACTCTCAAAGCGAGTGAAAGTGTCTCTAAAGGAATATCTCAAAGTAGTTGAGAAAATTCCAAATTGTTGTTCAAAAGCCCTGAAAGGTCAAAATAAAATCTTAAAGACTCAGAAAATAAAGGTTATTTCTGAAGAGATAAAAGACCTGCGCAGAAACGGAAACTGACTCTAGATTTTGGCTAGAAGCCAAAAT
>NW_028238518.1:10000-12500 GCF_041429995.1 Eschscholzia californica | reverse complement strand
CGTGCCGTCCGAGCCTCACCAAGGCCGTCCCATGGCGTCCCTTGCTGTCGCATTTTGTCCCGAGCCTTACTAAGGCCGTCCCATGCGCGTCCCGTGCCGTCCGAGCCTCACCAAGGCCGTCTCATGGCGTCCCGTGCCGTCGCATTTTGTCCCGAGCCTTACTAAGGCCGTCCCATGCGCGTCCCGTGCCGTCCGAGCCTCACCAAGGCCGTCCCATGGCGTCCCGCGCTGTCCCATGCCGTCCCGAGCCTTACCAAGGACGTCCCGTGCTGTCCCGAGCCTTACTAAGGCCGTCCCAGGCCGTCCCGAGCCTTACCAAGGCCGTCCCATGGCGTCCCGTGCTGTCCCATTTTGTCCCGAGCCTTACTAAGGCCGTCCCATGCGCGTCCCGTGCCGTCCGAGCCTTACCAAGGCCGACCCATGCCTTACCAAGGTCGTCCCATCGATCTCGGAGAAAGTACATCATAACATCGGAATACACCCCGACATCGATATCGGAGAAAGTACATCATCATAACATCGGATCGGATGCGTATCCGTCCAAGTGCCATCGACACTTCGAGAAGTTCGGACCTAGCTTCCTAGCATGTTGATGCGTCGGTGCTAATGGGGACATAAAGATCCCACGACGTTCCGAACGGAAGTAGCCGAAGTGTTCCGTGCGTGTGAACTCCATTGTCCCATGTGCCGGCTCTTGACTCCTAAGATGTCCCATGTGAAGGCCCTTCATGGCTAAGAATGTCCCGTGCAACGTCCCTTGATGATCCCCATAAGGTGTCCCATGTGCGTCCCATGCCGTGCCCAGCCTTACCAAGGCCGTCACATGCTGTCCCATGCGCGTCCCGTGCCGTCCAAGCCTCACCAAGGCCGTCCCAGGCCATCCCGAGCCTTAGCAAGGCCGTCCCGTGCTGTCCCATGCCGTCCCGAGCCTCACCGAGGCCGTCCCGTGCCTCACCAAGGCCGTCCCGTGCTGTCCCATGCCGTCCCGAGCCTTACCAAGGCCGTCCCGTGCTGTCCCATGCCGTCCCGAGCCTTACCAAGGCCGTCCCGTGCTGTCCCATGCCGTCCCGAGCCTCACCAAGGCCGTCCCGTGCTGTCCCATGCCGTCCCGAGCCTCACCAAGGCCGTCCCGTGCTGTTCCATGCCGTCCCGAGCCTTAGCAAGGCCGTCCGATGCGCGTCCCGTGCTGTCCCATCCGTCCCGAGCCTTAGCAAGCCCGTCCCGAGCCTTAGCAAGGCCGTCCCATGCGCGTCCGATGGGATTCCCGAGCTTTACCAAGGGCGTCCCGTACTGTCCCATGCCGTCCCGAGCCATAGGGACGCTGTCCCGTGCGCGTCCCCTGCTGTCCCATGCGCGTCCCCTGCTTTGGCTCGGCTGGCCCGTGCATTCTATGGGGTCGTGGGACATTTCGAAACCCACCCGGGCCATTTCGACTCTCTCTTCATTTATACTATTGAGGTATTATTTATGAATTATTGGAGAAAAGAAACGGAAGAAAATATTTTTTTTTCTATTTTTTATGAATTTTCCGGTGTTTATTCACTTAAAAATTCATAGAAAAATAAATATTTATCGGAATCGCTATTATAATATATCAAAAAAATCCTTGCGAAAAGGCCTTTCCAACGAGTATAAGTTTGCTGGATTCCGACGAGTAACGAAGGAGTAAAGGCCCAGTATGCTTGGTTAAAAAATTGATGTTTCCTTGTGAAAATAGGCAAAACAATAACTTTGCACTATAAGGGGGAGGGTTGAGCTCCTTCCCCAGAGCGTGCACAGCACTTGTGCTGGCACGTTCCCTAGTGCTCGCCAAGCACCATAGGGCATCCAAAGGGCAAAGCTCGGCCTACTACATGATGGGAAGCTTCTAATATGTCGGAATACGAAGAGATTTCGTGCGACCCGAAGCTCGGCTCGGGCGTCCCGGCCTGTCCCGAGCTGTGCCGAGCGCGTCCCAGGCCGTCCCGAGCCAAGTCTCGGGCGTCCCAGGCCGTCCCGAGCCAAGTCTCGGGCGTCCCAGGCCGTCCCGAGCCAAGTCTCGGGCGTCCCGAGCTGTAGCGAGGGCGTCCCAGGCCGTCCCGAGCCAAGTCTCGGGCGTCCCAGGCCGTCCCGAGCAAAGTCTCGGACGTCCCAGGCCGTCCCGAGCAAAGTCTCGGACGTCCCAGGCCGTCCCGAGCAAAGTCTCGGGCGTCCCAGGCCGTCCCGAGCTGTGCCGAGGCCGTCCCAGGCCGTCCCGAGCAAAGTCTCGGGCGTCCCAGGCCGTCCCGAGCTGTGGCAAGGGCGTCCCAGGCCGTCCCGAGCAAAGTCTCGGGCGTCCCATGCCGTCCCGAGCTGTGGCAAGGGCGTCCCAGGCCGTCCCGAGCTGTGCCGAGGCCGTCCCGAGCCTAGTCTCGGGCGTCCCAGGCCGTCCCGAGCTATGGCGAGGGCGTCCCAGGCCGTCCCGAGCCAAGTCTCGGGCGTACCTGGCCGTCCCGAGCTGTAGCGAGGGCGTCCCATGCCG
>NW_028238517.1:67500-70311 GCF_041429995.1 Eschscholzia californica | reverse complement strand
ATTAACTACTTCCAGATCATGATGGTTTGGTTGAGTTCATCAATGATTTTGGTCAATTTCGTTTTGATTTTGGTCATATTTTGGTTTTGGTTGTTAATAGATCGTTTTTAATGGATTATCAAAGTTTTTTCAGGAAAAAAAGTTACAAGTTTGATCCATTTTTCTCGTTTTCTCTCTCATGAACTATTGTTTTTTCAGCAATCATTTTTTTGTACAAATTAAATCGTATCCTGGCGAGGTCAATATGTATTTTGCTTATTTTGAAAGATATGTTGTTTTCAGCAAAATGTCAATCGCTTTTGTGACAACTATAACTTAAAAAATTGGTGTCTCTATCACACGCTTGATTTTCACTTTGAAGCAAAATACATTTTGTAAAGTCAATTCGCTGTTATGACCCGTCATAAGTTGGTTTTGTTCATCGCAAAATTTGTTTGCTTTGGAATATATGTAATTTTGAAAGCATATATAATATGTTATGTACATATGCAAAATGTTTTTCCGTTGCATCAAACTTTTTACTTTTTTCATATTAACTATTAAGAATTGTTTCATTCTTCATTTTTTCACTTTTTACTGTTTCAAACTTTGGAAAAAGATTTAGAACTGTTACATAACCAAATATAAAGTATCTTGTTTACTGCATTTTGTATTTTGCTTTACTAACTTAAGCTGATACCTTTAGCTCTGTCCTTAGGCTTACGTCAAAGCAAACTCAACTAATTTCAAAGCAAAATAAGTTTTGCTATCACAAACTCAACTAATGGCAATGCAAAATATTTTTTGTTATGACCAGTGGCGAGGCTAGAAATTGTCATGTGTGGGGGCACTTTTTAGTTAAAGTTAAGAAAAGAATTTTGTAAGATATGATCAGGTTCGAACCAAAAAGCAAATTCTCAACAAAGTTTTAGCTATAGTTAAGATATTCCATGGTAATTTTGACGTATAACAAGATATATCTTTAATTTTCTCACCAATATGGTTCAGGGATCTTTCTTCCAACTAGATTCCCAAAATTTATTAAAACAAAAACTAAGAGAGGGAGTGGGAGATGAAGAGATAGTGGTCAAGATTAAGATGGAATGATGGTGCAGACGATGAAGAGGAATTGATCGTATTCGAGCAAACGATGAAAATAAAGTTTTCTTTCTAATAACATGTTTACTATGACAAATCTGACAAACACATAGAAAAGACAATATTGAATTCAAAAATTCAAGTCAAATAAAATTTGACAAAATTAAAATGTTAGAGCTTAGTTAGAAAATTTCTCATCTCTACTAGACTATTTTAACAAGTTGATCATTTTGAAGAGCTCATAATTGAATTAACCCCAATTAGTAAGAACCAATTTAAGCCCAACATGACTTTCATAATATTTTTTATAAGCAATCATTTTCAACCGAACAAGTCTTTCATTTAGTAAAAATTCTAGAAAAAATGGGGGTGTATGGGATTTGATCCCATGACCTCAGTTGCGTGACTCAATCAGTCAAGCGTTTTCCACAGCTCGGGACGGCATGGGACGCTCGAGACTTTGCTCGGGACGGCCTGGGACGCCCTTGCCACAGCTCGGGACGGCCTGGGACGCCCGAGACTTTGCTCGGGACGGCCTGGGACGTCCGAGACTTTGCTCGGACGGCCTGGGACGCCCGAGACTTTGCTCGGGACGGCCTGGACGTCCGAGACTTTGCTCGGGACGGCCTGGGACGCCCGAGACTTGGCTCGGGACGGCCTGGGACGCCCTCGCTACAGCTCGGGACGCCCTGGGACGGCCTCGACACAGCTCGGGACGGCCTGGGACGTCCGAGACTTGGCTCGGGACGGCCTGGGACGCCCGAGACTTGGCTCGGGACGGCCTGGGACGCGCTCGGCACAGCTCGGGACAGGCCGGGACGCCCGAGCCGAGCTTTCGGGTCGCACGAAATCTCTTCGTATTCCGACATATTAGAAGCTTCCCATCATGTAGTAGGCCGAGCTTTGCCCTTTGGATGCCCTATGGTGCTTGGCGAGCACTAGGGAACGTGCCAGCACAAGTGCTGTGCACGCTCTGGGGAAGGAGCTCAACCCTCCCCCTTATAGTGCAAAGTTATTGTTTTTCCTATTTTCACAAGGAAACATCAATTTTTTAACCAAGCATACTGGGTCTTTACTCCTTCGTTACTCGTCGGAATCCAGCAAACTTATACTCGTTGGAAAGGTCTTTTCGCAAGGATTTTTTGATATATTATAATAGCGATTCCGATAAATATTTATTTTTCTATGAATTTTTAAGTGAATAAACACCGGAAAATTCATAAAAAATAGAAAAAAAAATATTTTCTTCCGTTTCTTTTCTCCAATAATTCATAAATAATACCTCAATAGTATTAATGAAGAGAGAGTCGAAATGGCCCGGGTGGATTTCGGAAATGTCCCACGACCCCATAGAATGCACGGGCCAGCCGAGCCAAAAGAATGGGACGCGCACGGGACAGCATTGGTCAGGCTCGGGACGGCACGGGACGCGCATGGGACAGCACGGGACGCGAATGGGACGGCCTTGCTAAGGCTCGGGACGGCATGGGACAGCTCGGGACGCGCATGGGACAGCACGGGACGCGCATGGGACGGCCTTGGTGAGGCTCGGGACGGCACGGGACGCGCAAGGGACGGCCTTGGTGAGGCACGGGACGGCCTTGGTGAGGCACGGGACGGCCCTTGGTCAGGCACGGGACGCCTTGGTAAGGCTCGGGACGGCATGTCACGGCCCTGGTGAGGCTCGGACGGCACGGGACGGCGCATGGGACGGCACGGGACGGCCTGGGACGG
>NW_028238517.1:45000-47500 GCF_041429995.1 Eschscholzia californica | reverse complement strand
GGACGCGCATGGGACAGCACGGGACGGCACGGGACGCCCTCGCTACAGCTCGGGACGGCCAGGTACGCCCGAGACTTGGCTCGGGACGGCCTGGGACGCCCTCGCCATAGCTCGGGACGGCCTGGGACGCCCTCGCCATAGCTCGGGACGGCCTGGGACGCCCGAGACTAGGCTCGGGACGGCCTCGGCACAGCTCGGGACGGCCTTGGACGCCCTTGCCACAGCTCGGGACGGCATGGGACGCTCGAGACTTTGCTCGGGACGGCCTGGGACGCCCTTGCCACAGCTCGGGACGGCCTGGGACGCCCGAGACTTTGCTCGGGACGGCCTGGGACGTCCGAGACTTTGCTCGGGACGGCCTGGGACGCCCGAGACTTTGCTCGGGACGGCCTGGGACGTCCGAGACTTTGCTCGGGACGGCCTGGGACGCCCGAGACTTGGCTCGGGACGGCCTGGGACGCCCTCGCTACAGCTCGGGACGCCCTGGGACGGCCTCGACACAGCTCGGGACGGCCTGGGACGTCCGAGACTTGGCTCGGGACGGCCTGGGACGCCCGAGACTTGGCTCGGGACGGCCTGGGACGCGCTCGGCACAGCTCGGGACAGGCCGGGACGCCCGAGCCGAGCTTCGGGTCGCACGAAATCTCTTCGTATTCCGACATATTAGAAGCTTCCCATCATGTAGTAGGCCGAGCTTTGCCCTTTGGATGCCCTATGGTGCTTGGCGAGCACTAGGGAACGTGCCAGCACAAGTGCTGTGCACGCTCTGGGGAAGGAGCTCAACCCTCCCCCTTATAGTGCAAAGTTATTGTTTTTCCTATTTTCACAAGGAAACATCAATTTTTTAACCAAGCATACTGGGTCTTTACTCCTTCGTTACTCGTCGGAATCCAGCAAACTTATACTCGTTGGAAAGGTCTTTTCGCAAGGATTTTTTTGATATATTATAATAGCGATTCCGATAAATATTTATTTTTCTATGAATTTTTAAGTGAATAAACACCGGAAAATTCATAAAAAATAGAAAAAAAAATATTTTCTTCCGTTTCTTTTCTCCAATAATTCATAAATAATACCTCAATAGTATTAATGAAGAGAGAGTCGAAATGGCCCGGGTGGATTTCGAAATGTCCCACGACCCCATAGAATGCACGGGCCAGCCGAGCCAAAAGAATGGGACGCGCACGGGACAGCATTGGTCAGGCTCGGGACGGCACGGGACGCGCATGGGACAGCACGGGACGCGAATGGGACGGCCTTGCTAAGGCTCGGGACGGCATGGGACAGCTCGGGACGCGCATGGGACAGCACGGGACGCGCATGGGACGGCCTTGGTGAGGCTCGGGACGGCACGGGACGCGCAAGGGACGGCCTTGGTGAGGCACGGGACGGCCTTGGTGAGGCACGGGACGGCCTTGGTCAGGCACGGGACGGCCTTGGTAAGGCTCGGGACGGCATGTCACGGCCCTGGTGAGGCTCGGACGGCACGGGACGCGCATGGGACGGCACGGGACGGCCTGGGACGGCCTTTGTGAGGCTCGGACGGCACGGGACGCGCATGGGACGGCCTTGGCGAGGCTCGGGACGGCATGGGACAGCACGGGACGGCCTCGGCACAGCTCGGACGGCACGGGACGCGCATGGGACGGCCTTGGCGAGGCTCGGGACGGCATGGGACAGCACGGGACGGCACGGGACGGCCTCGGCACAGCTCGGACGGCACGGGACGGGCTTGGCGAGGCTCGGGACGGCATGGGACAGCACGGGACGGCCTCGGCACAGCTCGGACGGCACGGGACGGCCTTGGCGAGGCTCGGGACGGCATGGGACAGCACGGGACGGCCTCGGCACAGCTCGGGACGGCACGAGACGCGCATGGGACGGCCTTGGTGAGGCTCGGGCCGGCACGGGACGCGCATGGGACATCATGGGACGCACATGGGACACCTTATGGGGATCATCAAGGGACGTTGCACGGGACATTCTTTCCCACGAAGGGCATTTACATGGGACATCTTAGGAGTCGAGCGCCGGCACATGGGACAACGTAGTTCACACACGCACGGAACACTTTACTTTCCTTTGGAACGTCGTGGGATCTTTATGTCTCCATTAGCACCGAACCTTTAACATGCTAGGAAGCTATGTTCGATCTTCTCGAAGTGTCGATGGAACTTCGATGGATACACATCCGATCCGATGTTATGATGATGTACTTTCTCCGAGATCGATGTTGGGGCCGTATTCCGATGTCATGATGATGTACTTTCTCCGAGATCGATGGGACGGCCTTGGTAAGGCATGGTTCGGCCTTGCTAAGGCATGGGTCGGCCTTGCTAAGGCATGGGACGCGCATGGGATGGCCTTCGTAAGGCATGGGACGGTCTTGTAAGGCACGGGACGCGCATGGGACGGCCTTGTAAGGCATGGGACGACCTTCGTAAGGCGTGGGTCGGCCTTGTAAGGCTCGGGACGCCATGGGACGGCCTTGGTGAGGCTC
>NW_028238517.1:22500-25000 GCF_041429995.1 Eschscholzia californica | reverse complement strand
TTTTCTATGAATTTTTAAGTGAATAAACACCGGAAAATTCATAAAAAATAGAAAAAAAAATATTTTCTTCCGTTTCTTTTCTCCAATAATTCATAAATAATACCTCAATAGTATTAATGAAGAGAGAGTCGAAATGGCCCGGGTGGATTTCGAAATGTCCCACGACCCCATAGAATGCACGGGCCAGCCGAGCCAAAAGAATGGGACGCGCACGGGACAGCATTGGTCAGGCTCGGGACGGCACGGGACGCGCATGGGACAGCACGGGACGCGAATGGGACGGCCTTGCTAAGGCTCGGGACGGCATGGGACAGCTCGGGACGCGCATGGGACAGCACGGGACGCGCATGGGACGGCCTTGGTGAGGCTCGGGACGGCACGGGACGCGCAAGGGACGGCCTTGGTGAGGCACGGGACGGCCTTGGTGAGGCACGGGACGGCCTTGGTCAGGCACGGGACGGCCTTGGTAAGGCTCGGGACGGCATGTCACGGCCCTGGTGAGGCTCGGACGGCACGGGACGCGCATGGGACGGCACGGGACGGCCTGGGACGGCCTTTGTGAGGCTCGGACGGCACGGGACGCGCATGGGACGGCCTTGGCGAGGCTCGGGACGGCATGGGACAGCACGGGACGGCCTCGGCACAGCTCGGACGGCACGGGACGCGCATGGGACGGCCTTGGCGAGGCTCGGGACGGCATGGGACAGCACGGGACGGCACGGGACGGCCTCGGCACAGCTCGGACGGCACGGGACGGGCTTGGCGAGGCTCGGGACGGCATGGGACAGCACGGGACGGCCTCGGCACAGCTCGGACGGCACGGGACGGCCTTGGCGAGGCTCGGGACGGCATGGGACAGCACGGGACGGCCTCGGCACAGCTCGGGACGGCACGAGACGCGCATGGGACGGCCTTGGTGAGGCTCGGGCCGGCACGGGACGCGCATGGGACATCATGGGACGCACATGGGACACCTTATGGGGATCATCAAGGGACGTTGCACGGGACATTCTTTCCCACGAAGGGCATTTACATGGGACATCTTAGGAGTCGAGCGCCGGCACATGGGACAACGTAGTTCACACGCACGGAACACTTTACTTTCCTTTGGAACGTCGTGGGATCTTTATGTCTCCATTAGCACCGAACCTTTAACATGCTAGGAAGCTATGTTCGATCTTCTCGAAGTGTCGATGGAACTTCGATGGATACACATCCGATCCGATGTTATGATGATGTACTTTCTCCGAGATCGATGTTGGGGCCGTATTCCGATGTCATGATGATGTACTTTCTCCGAGATCGATGGGACGGCCTTGGTAAGGCATGGTTCGGCCTTGCTAAGGCATGGGTCGGCCTTGCTAAGGCATGGGACGCGCATGGGATGGCCTTCGTAAGGCATGGGACGGTCTTGTAAGGCACGGGACGCGCATGGGACGGCCTTGTAAGGCATGGGACGACCTTCGTAAGGCGTGGGTCGGCCTTGTAAGGCTCGGGACGCCATGGGACGGCCTTGGTGAGGCTCAGGACGGCACGGGACAGCACGGGACGCGCAAGGGACGGCCTTGGTATGCCTCGGGACGGCCTTGGTAAGGCTCGGGACGGCCTTGGTATGCCTCGGGACGCCATGGGACAGCTGGGGACGCCGTGGGACGGCCTGGGACGCCCGAGACTTGGCTCGGGACGGCCTGGGACGCGCTCGGCACAGCTCGGGACAGGCCGGGACGCCCGAGCCGAGCTTCGGGTCGCACGAAATCTCTTCGTATTCCGACATATTAGAAGCTTCCCATCATGTAGTAGGCCGAGCTTTGCCCTTTGGATGCCCTATGGTGCTTGGCGAGCACTAGGGAACGTGCCAGCACAAGTGCTGTGCACGCTCTGGGGAAGGAGCTCAACCCTCCCCCTTATAGTGCAAAGTTATTGTTTTTCCTATTTTCACAAGGAAACATCAATTTTTTAACCAAGCATACTGGGTCTTTACTCCTTCGTTACTCGTCGGAATCCAGCAAACTTATACTCGTTGGAAAGGTCTTTTCGCAAGGATTTTTTTGATATATTATAATAGCGATTCCGATAAATATTTATTTTTCTATGAATTTTTAAGTGAATAAACACCGGAAAATTCATAAAAAATAGAAAAAAAAATATTTTCTTCCGTTTCTTTTCTCCAATAATTCATAAATAATACCTCAATAGTATTAATGAAGAGAGAGTCGAAATGGCCCGGGTGGATTTCGAAATGTCCCACGACCCCATAGAATGCACGGGCCAGCCGAGCCAAAAGAATGGGACGCGCACGGGACAGCATTGGTCAGGCTCGGGACGGCACGGGACGCGCATGGGACAGCACGGGACGCGAATGGGACGGCCTTGCTAAGGCTCGGGACGGCATGGGACAGCTCGGGACGCGCATGGGACAGCACGGGACGCGCATGGGACGGCCTTGGTGAGGCTCGGGACGGCACGGGACGCGCAAGGGACGGCCTTGGTGAGGCACGGG